>NW_007377450.1:48845-64896 GCF_000475195.1 Diaphorina citri | reverse complement strand
ACTCTTTTTTAAATACAATGGATTTTACCCTTTATATCCTAATCCCATCTCTTATAAAAAATTATTAGAAAATCTCCCCATCAGTAGTTTAGAGTCAAGAAGAAAATTGAGCAAATTATTATTCATCCATAATTTGTTCAATGATCAACTTAACTGTCCAAATATGATACAAAAGATGGGTATCAGTGTTCCTAGCGTTAATCTAAGGCAAAGAAGAAACAGAAACTTTTTTCACATACCGAGATGTTCTTCTGTATACGCTGAGTCACCCCTAATTTCATCCCAAGTTCTATACAACCGACACTCCTACCATTTAGATTTAACTACCCTATATACAAATTACAAAGAAAAATGTAAATCAGTGTTGAATATCCAATAAAATATAACAAGACCGACCGCGTAATTGCAGAAATGTATTTCTGCGTGTGGCGGGTCTATAATAAAAAAAAAAAGTGTGGACGCTGCTTTACAAGGGGGGTGCCGCGGAAAATTTGGAGTCTGAAGAAGTGTGCAGCGGTTACGACAACTTTGAGAAGCACTGGTTTATAGAATAATAGAATATTGAACGGATTGAGGCAATTAGGTAACAGGTGCCCCCTTTCAAACTCCTAACAGGGGGACAAAACAAATTGAAAAAATAAATATCAATAACTGGCCGAAATCCGTCGCTTTGCTCCGGATTTCTGCTAGTGAATGCTTAAGGCATGGCCGTTCATGTCACTCATCCATTTAGTGGTCTTGCTCGGCGTAGCTCATCAAAAACGAACCAGAAAATAGCCTATAACCCTCACGGGAGTGCAAGCAATAAGTTGACAAAGTTTCATAGCAATCGGATGAGCGGTTTTGCCAGGCATAAAGTTCGAACAAACAAACAAACACACACACATTCATTTTTATATATTAGATCTCACTGAAACTTATTCTACACCATTTTGCAGGCAGTGAAGTGTCCACTACTACCTCATCACCCGGTAGGAAAACTTTTCCAAATGGTCAGAAAGGGTATGTGTGGGGGTAGGTATGTGTGTGGGTGTGAGTGGGTGTTTTTTTTACAACTTTATCGACTTTTTTTCCTTCTCAAATACCTATTTTCTGCCACACATAGTAAGCAAACGGTTTGTCATACAGCGGTGACAAAAAAATGTACGTATAAGGTAAAACACCCAGTCATCGACACCCTTAGGGATTTTTTCATTTTTAATTTGCTATAACTTGTCCATTTATTGAGGTAATTAGGTGATTATAGACTTTTTTAAATTGTTATATACTTTTCTTTAAAACTGATTAATTTCCAATTCAATTCCTTCTTCCCCTGTTGTTTCTGTTGTTTTTATAATCGTCACCTTTTGAGAGTGCTTGTTGAAATTTTCGGAACCTTCTGTATGAGTAATCGTCCTATGTTGTAACCAGTACTCTGAGTTTTCTCGCATTACATCCGCCATCTTGTTTTACATTAGGAATATAGGAAGTTTTGGCGGTAAAATTAAAAATTTCATCAGCTGATTTTTTTTAATCGTCAATTTTTACCCTCACTACCAAACTTCTTCCATTTTACTATCCCCACCCCTGAAAAATCCTAATGACCTAATGTCAATGTTCATTAACATTACGAAAGGAAAATAGGCTATGTCTCAGCCTCGTAAAGACAGAGGTGTTATGGTATGGCATGAAAAATTATAGTTTTTAACCTTGGTACCTAGGTAGGTAGAGCTAAATGGGTAGGTAACTACATACTGTTAAAATTAAACGTAGGTATTCTAAATTTTTCGAATGCCTCTATAGCTATAAACTTACCTGGTGGTTCAAAATGATTTTATTCTCATTGCTATACACTATTTCATAGGGAATCTGAATATCGCGATTGGTCGGGGGTTTTATTCTACAGAAGGCTTGAATTGGAAATTGAATCATTGTTCAAATCAAATCAAATCAACCAAAAAGATTTTGTCCAGCACTTTTTGTGAAAATGTCAAACTGACGAATTGATTTCATTTGATTTCATCATTGAAAATAATCGGATTGAACCAATTACACACTTGAACTACTTGTGGAGATTGGAAGCAACTAGAAATTTTTTCCTTGTTAGAACATAAAAGGATTGGAACATTTTTTACTTGAATGTTTAGCTTTCCTTATTTTTCTCGTTAAGTAAAATTGTTAAAAACACCAAACATGACCGTTGTAAAATGGGAAAATTCAAGTCCGCTGCAAACGGACGCTGAATGGAAATGTCTAACAGTTCCAATATTAGTGTAAATATAAGTAGTGCTTTATTTAGACTGTCAGCTTAGAACAAGTTGTTCCATTATACCTACAGTTTAACATAAGTGTGGACCCTGCTTAACCCAATTTCACATAGATACCTATCTCCTTACCATCCTCAGAAGAAGAGAAGATCTTGAAGTTGCTCAAAATGAAACTATCGTTGTCCGTAATTTGAAACAGCTCATCAATATTCGTGAACATGACAAAATCGTCGAACGCATCCTGATTGCTCCTACTCCCCACATCCTGATTGCTCATAATATTGCCGATATTACTGACATTGGCAATATTGTTTATATTTTCCGTATTGCTTTCATTCCTGTCCTTCAAGTTCGAACGCATCCTGATTGCTCCTACTCCCCATATCCTGATTGCTCATAATATTGCCGATATTACTGACATTGGCAATATTGTTTATATTTTCCGTATTGCTTTCATTCCTGTCCTTCAAGAAATTATTCAGTTCATATTCCGTTAGCATCTCCAGAAGAACGCCTATCTCTTTGTCTCTTAGTTTGACCTTGGCTTCGAGCTTTTCAATTTCTCTTTGGAACAGAGTGTTCTCTTTGATTCTGTTCGGATGGTAGATGTTGTACAGGAGGGGATTTCGCGACGGATGGAGGTCGTTTTTCATTTGATCACCCTCACCCTTGACATTGTTGTCTGTGAAATTTTAAGGTTTAGATATAAATGATACTGAAAACTGTGTAGCAAGCAAGAATTGAAATTTGAAATCTACTAATCAAATCTAGAATGGTTGCTTGGTTAGTCGTGTCTTTCAATCGGTTTCTATTGGTATTGGTGATGTAGGTATTGGTAAAACTGAAATTAAGGCTGTTTAGGACCATTTAAGCCCGAAACGGCCTGATTAGATCTTTTGTGACATGGATATAGAAATAGGTAATATATAGTATATTAACTTCTGGAAATACCAAATACCAAGTATGAACGCAATATTAGAAATAAGGGGGGGGAGGGGGGGGTGAATATATATCGCTACGACATCGACAATTAGGACCAATTAAAATAATAATAAAAAAGTTACTTATCTACATCAACAACCCGTGAAAGATTTAACGGGTATTCTGTGAAGATGGAGATGGCCTCAATGAAATTATTATTTCAGTGATAGGTACCTACAGTCTACAATCGCTGTCTTCAATCATCATCGCAAAAGCTCAAACCACAGTCACAATGTCACATGTCACATTTGGATTGCACGCTGCTTTTTCAGCAAAATATAGGTAGGTCCATGAACTCCGAAGATTCAAATAAAACTAGAAGATTTGGCAACCCTGTCATCAGTGTTTGCGAATTTCCGCACGTACGGTAATACAGGTGTACGTAAGTCGGTTCTACACTTCTACAGTACAAGAAGTAAAAATTATTATTGACCTCTGAACGTGCTCGGAGACTGAAAAAATCAGAATTTGAGCACGTAGAGAACAAAAATGATTACCTAGTTGAAATTTTTCAGAAAAAAAAAGTTTACTGAAATTTTGTGCGGTGAATCATGAATCGCGTACGATAATTCCGTTGTAGACATCTGGCAACACTGACTAGCAAACAGCTGCAATCAGCTGTTTTTACTTGTAAATAATGCACGACTGCAGTTGAAGAAATGGCGTGAACGGGTGTACTTGTACATTTTCTTTTCGCAGTGATAATTTTTTGATTTTTATTACCAGTTTAAGTAATAATTTTTATGCTATAAAAATTACCGGTTGTATTTCTCGTACATGATTATAAAATAATATCACTCTATTTTGGTTGTATACTATCTCCAACCATGGCTTCCAATACGCCACTACCAACTTTTCAAAGATATCTGAATGGAGCACCTCTCCCTTCTTCAAACAGAAGATCTTTCAGACCTTTAGAAAAATATTTAATGTTCTTAGTTCTATTCACAGTAGGTTTAGTATTTTTTGGTGCTTTCTTCTATCTACCCGAATTCAAAACAAGCGCGTCACAGACCGGTAGTAAAATATACGAGCACATACAGAAGGCTCCCGAACTATTTCAAGCAGCGGATGATCATTTGGGTGGAAGAATTGTAAGGCATGATTTCAATCAACCTGACCCACATGTCATCTCAGATCAAGAGAGACTTAGACAGAAAATATTTGAAGATGAACAGAAGAAAGTTCTAGAGAGGCCAAACATTGGAATCAATGAACGGGCCTCGTCATCGAGCTCGATTATAAACACAATTCTTCCACAAGAATCCCCAATCAAATCTTCTGCTCTAGCAAAATTAGATGGGAATAGTCCTGTGATGTTTACAGTGAGTGATGATGAAGATCCTGATCCTGACATTAGAATGAAGAGAGAAACAGTTAAAAAGGTTTGTACCAATCTTTATATGCACATAAATTTTCTTAAGTAATTAATTAAAATGAAATAAGATCACTTTTTTGTCACCAATACCTAAAAGTGAAGTCATACAAAGAAATCGTGGGTTTTGATCTGATCATAACATGCATATCAGACTTTGTTTACCTTGGTAAAGAATGGCACATGTTAACTTTTTATCACTCAAATCCTGCCTGTTCCATTTTATTGAAAATTGGACATCTTGGATCACAATACAAAGCAGAATACCTATGTATATGTACTTGGGAACCTAGTGTGTTATGTTCTGCACATAGAAGATCTCAGCAGAAGAGTAGCTTAAAACTGATGAAACAAATTTGTAAATCATCTGAAATCATCTGAGTTCATGTTGGTCCACTCCTTGATATCATCTGCCTGTGGTTATCATCAGTACTTTATTTTTATTATTATTTACTTAATCCCAATTTTACCAGAGGGAGTTTCAAGTTAATCAAGAGTCTGAGAAATACTGGCCTGTGTATTACTGTGTAAATCAAATGGGTGATGTCAAAGAAAACCCTTGACACTGTGTTAACTCTCAGTGAGTGGTAAGATCAGCCATTAATATCATAATGTTGTCTTGTCTGTAACATCATCATTATCATGATTCATATCAACATCATTATTGTTATTGTGATTCTTGATGTGTAGGTTTTTGTTTACCCATACTTGAGTATTTACATACGTGAGAGTCATGATTACCTACTCTGAGAGTTTCTGAGACTTATTTACTTACTCACCCATTGAACACTATCTCTCACTGAGTACCTATATCTCCTCAGAGAGATAGGTACTCATTTCACCTAACTAGGCATCTATCCAAGGAACTCTACCTAGTAGAGAGAGAGAGAGAGAGAGCCTCAATGAGTGAGTGAGAGCAAAATTTCAAAGAGAATTTTAGATGAACAAAGCAACAAAGTAAATATGCTAAAAGGTCAAGTACCTAACCACATAAGGTAGGTACTTGAAGACAAATTTGAAATTTCAGACAAAATAGGAAAAAAATGTTCATTTAAAAACTTGGTTCACTTTGATCTTTGATAGTTCAATTTCAAAGACTTTGTTAGTACAAACTGTTTGAATTAGAACATAGAAATCACTTCATAGTTCCACCCAAATCTTCGAGCTCAGGAACTGAACCATCTTAACTCCACATACTTACCCCACATTGAGGTCTAGGTGCAGGGCCAAACAGCCCTAAAAGTTGGGTTACTTATGTCTATACGAATCTAGAAATCAATTCCTTCTTTCAATAGGTACTTAGGTAGAATCTAGAAATCACTGTTTGATTGGTAGGTAGGTAGGTAGGTAGGTAAATAATTTATTCGACATTGGAATATAAACACAATACACTAACTCATTGTGTAATGTGTATGGCTTCCCATTCAATTTATGGACTTGCTTTCAAAAACGGGGCGAGAGGGGTGTGTTTCTTGACTAACAAAAGAGAAATCGACTTTCTATTGTAGCAACAACTACCTATTGGAATGGGCTTTCTTTTAATTAATTGTCGATATAGAGCAGGCATGTCAAACTGGCGGCCCGCCTGGTCACATTGTACGGCCCGCTGTGAACCACAAGGGTATAGGTAATATTAAATTAAGTAATAATTTTTATTTCACAAGGTTTTCCTCCTTTTCCTCCTCCTCTTTTTCCTTCTTCTTCTTCCCTTTCTTCTTCTCCTCCTCCTCCTCCTCCTCCTTCCCTTTCTCCTCCTCCTCCTCCTACTCTCACCTGTTCCAAATAATGAAGACTCAGGTTAATCTTCCTTCCCTTTCTCCTCCTCCTCCTCCTACTCTCACCTGTTCCAAATAATGAAGACTCAGGTTAATCTTCCTCGCTTCGTTCCGCAGCAGATAGTTGTCAGACAAGCTGAATAACTGTTCAGACCCTGCCAAATCCACCAGGTGGAGTTTGGCCATCGCGCCAAGGTAAATCGTACATATCGTGTGACTTCGCGATGACTGGGCATTCATTTTGGTCACTGCCGTCACTTTGTTCTCATTGCCCGTCACTATCAGCTGAACTGCGCTGTTTAGGGAGTCTAATTTCTTAACGGTGAGACTGGCGGCGGATCTGCCGTTACCAGGGCTGGCAGGGCCAGTTTGGGGGTCTGGAGGGCCTTGTACCCTCTGGTCTGACTGGGGGATGTTGAAGATCCAGTTCTTGAGCGTCACTTCTTTGTTGCCGTTGAGAAGATCGTAGCCTGGAAAGGCAAAGGAAGGGTAAAACAGGCATCAAAAGAGGAAAGGAAAGACAAAAGACCTATGATATATACATTTATAATTGATTTCAAATATAGATAACATTGCCCACTTATTACAATAAATTACATAGTATATGATCAGGAACTGGAAACCCTATCAAATCTGGGAGATTCGTTTAAATTATCTGAGGTAGATACCAAGTATTAAAAAGGTAGGTGTTTTTCCTTTTAGAAAGGTACGGATAAAACAATAACCTTTTTACTACTTTTTTTTTAGCATACCAAGTATTAAAAAGGTAGGTGTTTTTCCTTTTAGAAAGGTACGGATAAAACAATAACCTTTTTACTACTTTTTTTTTAGCAGTGAAACGGCTATAATGGACTTAACTGACCGTGTTCATCCAATGGGCAAGAATAGACAAATAACGTAGGTACTTCACTAACATGGGGAGAGAGAGAGAGAGAGGGAGAGAGAGAGAGACCTCACGTGCAAAATCTCCGCATTCACTTACACTTCTCCGAATAGAGTTGCAAATAGGACATGTACACATCATCCTTGTTGCAACGTTGCATAACATGCTGCAACGTCTTCATAATCATAGCGGACACAGTATATGTTTTACCGCCACCTGTTTGTCCATAGGCTAGCAGTGTGGCATTGATACCGTTAAACATGTGGTTGATGAGAGGAACCAGGACTTCAGTGAAGATGGTTTCGTTGGAATCGTTCGGGCCGAAGATGTTGTCGAAAATGAACACCTGGTGGTCGAAGAAAAGCCATATTTTAGTCTGTTGCTTTTTTTTTTTTTTTTTTTTTTTTTTTTTTTTTTTTTTTTTTTTTTTTTTTTTTTTTTTTTTTTTTTTTTTTTTGAGTCATCAGACGAAATTTCTCTTTGGACTAGTTTGGACTGGCAGCGGGTGTGGTGGCGCCATTACGTCCAAACTAGTCCAAAGAGAAAGGAATATACCTACCTACAACTTAAGTTTGATTTAATTTAAATTTCCAAGTTTCCATTTATTAATAATAGGGTAAGTGTACCATGTACCATACGCCACATAAGTCTGAACTGGACGAAATTTTTCAAGATCCAATTTCATCAAAAGAAAGGGCTTAAAGACTGCTAGAAACCAGTGATTTCAAAATTGTAGTCATAAAACAAAAATTAGAAACAAATAAATGTGGGCAGGTGGGCCAATAAATGGTACATTTTTTAGGTGGGCCAATAAATGGTACACTTACCCTACGACATAACAAAAAGAATTCAAATAAATGGTAAATCCATCCGTAAAAGCAAAGCTTGTGCCACGGATGGGTTCACTAAAGTGGGTTAAAGTGAAAGCCAGCCTAGTTAGCCTAGTTGGTAGTGCGTCTGCCTTGTAAGCGCTAGGCCGCGGGTTCGATTCCCGCCCGGGGCGGATTTTATCCACATAGGTTCACTAAACTTAAAGTGAAAGCCAGCCTAGTTAGCCTAGTTAGCAGTGCGTCTGCCTTGTAATTGCTAGGCCGCGGGTTCGATTCCCGCCCGGGGCGGATTTTATCCTGATGGGATAATGTTCGTTCTCGGAACGGCTGGCTACAAAAACTTGAAGTGTTAAACAAATAGATATTGCTATTGCGGAGCACATTGCATATACAAATATTTTCAGGCGTTCATACAATAGGTTATCCAATACCATTTCCCTCTGACATACTAAAGTTAAGCAACATTGAGCGTGGTATGTATTTGCCTGGAGGGGAGACCGTTTGAGCTTCTTGGATTCATGTAATGCTAGTTTTTCCGTGGCTGTTAGCGCATTTTCCTTTCATAATGTTAATGCACATTAGCTTAATTGATGATTCTCATGAAAAATATAACTGTCCAAATGTATTTTTTTCGTAAAGATCGTCAAAAATAATAAATAATCGGAAAAGATTTTTTTTTTATTTAAGTATTTCTTCTCTGAGAAATTCGTCCCCAAAGTGTGCGCGGGAAAAATAATGAGATTCAAATTTAACCCGGGACCTAGCGCTTACAAAGCAGACGCGCTACCAACTAAGTTAACTAGGCTGGCTTCTTAATCATTGGTGTTCGCCTTAGGATTAGGACCCGACCGTACAACTAAATAGTTCAGCCATACGCCTAGTCAAATGTGTAGTTAGGTTAATCTAGCCATTTACAAGTAAGAAGTGTGTAATAGGTGCTACAATCCTGATCGGAAGATTCTAGACATTTCTACAGTAGAAGCCTACAACATAGTGACGTCACTTATCATATCTCGTTTAAACATAATCTCATATTTGAGGAAAATAAAGGTCATATTTTCCCCAAAATAGAAAGTAAAAACCATGGAGGTATGAATATAAATGGAGGAACAGATCCCTATCTCACCTGTACAAATGTTGGAAGACAAAATTTTCGAAAGGAAATGAGGGGCATGGAGGTATGAATATAAATGGAGGAACAGATCCCTATCTCACCTGTACAAATGTTGGAAGACAAAATTTTCGAAAGGAAATGAGGGGAAAAGTGCGTGATTTGAGCGCGAAATTTTGAATTATTTGAAATTTTGAAATGTAAACAAAATTGATAAGAGATAAAAGTTAGATTATTCGTCTAGCTCTTTTGCTTTTTTTGAGTTTGACACTTGGATTTTTCTTTTAATTCATGTAAGAATTTACTTGATGCTAATAAAATGCAACAGAATAATTATTTTAATTGCATAGTTCTTGTGTAAATTGTCTGATACATGGCAGTATGTGCTTTTACACAAAGTAATGTTGTATAACTGTTCCGGAGATGTTTGCCTCTAAAATGGAGAGACAGATTTTTAGTGGGTTGAAATTCAACACTATTCAGCCTGAATGTCTTAGAAGATTTTTCCCAGTCTCTCATCTCACTCTCTCTCTAAAAAAAAAAAAAAAATAGATATGTGCTCACAATCCCCTAGCCAGACATTGGCAATATTGGAGTCTAAGATATAACTATCAGAGGTTTCAGGGGGGAAAAAACAATATCCATCCAGATCTTTGCACTTTATTCTTTGCCATTGTTTTTATCTTTACTTATGTCTCTATGAGCAAAAGAGCACTCTCACCCCATAAGTAGGAGGTACATCCTCCCATTAAAATAGCAAGAAAGGACTTCAACACTCGTTTACTTGGGCTGGCAGTTCGTTTGGATGTTTATTTTTTCAGTCTTGTGATGCGACGTTAGTAAACGCACTTCGTCGTAAGTACGAAAAATTCAGTTGAGATTTTCATCGCAAGGTTCCGTCCGTCGCACGACGAGAAATACTCATCCTGACATTCCCAACCCTGCTTTTTGTAGGTGAATATGAATAGCCTACTGAAATTTATCGTCCCCTTTCTCCTTCCCATTCAGTTTTACTTTCACCCATATTTATGAACAAAATGCTGGCTCTTAAGTTCGTGCTAAGCATAGTCTCAAGGCATTTGATTGGTCAATTCTGACTTGGAATAGCCTACTGAAATTTATCGTCCCCTTTCTCCTTCCCATTCAGTTTTACGTACACCCATATTTATGAACAAAATGCTGGCTCTTAAGTTCGTGCTAAGCATAGTCTCAAGGCATTTGATTGGTAAATTCTGACTTGAGACTGATCTAAGAACGATCATTCTTGTTCATAAATACGAGTGTTACTCTTTCTGTCATATTACTCGTAATGCCGGACGTCATAGAGCAGAATTAGACAGAATCCAACAATAGGCCACGGGTGACATTATTGTGGAAATGTGGACTATTCACGCTCAAAGTCCATTCCCAAGGTCAACATTTTTGTAGTGCCAAGCCCATGAGCGGTCCATTTGCCATTTTGGAATTTTGGATAAACATTCGAGAAAAATGCAGATTCCATCTCTGTGAGTAAAGATAGAAACATATTAACTATCATGTCACGGGTGCTCACGGGGAGTCAGAAAGATGTAGTTTAAGGTTTTCCCATAATATTGTAGGTAATTTCGTTCAGGAGCAGGACAGCTACCACTACTATCATCACGTGATAGTAGTCAAGTAGTGTGTCTCTAGCTTTACTCTATGAATTCTGCCTTTACATATTTTCAAACCGGCACTATAGTGTGTCCAGATCAATGTGACTGCAAAAAAATAGGCATTGTTGCCAAACATGTCACATGTGCAATGGTAGAGAATCTCTAAAAGGGGAAGGCATATTGCACAGTGCTTCCTCCGACATTGAAACAAAGTCAGGTAAGGCGATATCCACCTTACCTGTTCTGGAATCCAACCTCTGAACTTAGAGCTACCTCTGCATTTTAGAAGAGAGATTTTATCAAAAATAGTAAAATAGACCTTTACCTGAATTGCAACAATGTAAGGATTTCCCGCAATCTGATTGGTTCCTTCATTTCGGGTTGATGACTCATTGCTGTCACATTGATCTGGATGAACTATAGGTATGTATCTACCTATTTTATGTACCTCTATATTGTATAATAATTCGATTCTATTCTGTTTTCTAGGATTGTACTAGGTGTTAGGATTCTATTCTACATCTATTCTAAGGGGGTGAGGGGGTGCGATATTGAAAATTGTATCTTCCAGTGTTAACTGTATTGGCACGCAGACAATATTGAAGTCACGTGACTTGAATATTTGCCAGGAAAAACTAGATAGGTAATAGCTATAGCTCTTATAGGATATGTAAGGCATCTATACCTACCAGGGCCGTATCCAGGATTTTCCCGGGGGGGGGGGGGGGGGGGGGGAGGGTCCAAACCCGGGGCCTCTCGGCCCCGATTTTTCGGAGTCTGACAGGAGAAAAATCGAGCTCGAGGGGGGGCGGGGCGAAATACGGCCCTGATACCTACTTTTAGGTATGTAGGGATGGAAAATAAATAAATAGGTTGTATTGGTTAATACAGGATTTTGATAAGTAAAACATCGGTCGCTATGTGTACCCATGTAAGGAGTGCCTACTTACTCAGGTATGTCTATGGCTCTATGGGGTGAAAATGCCAGTACCTGTAGAATAGAATAGAATATACCTTGTTTATCCTGCCAGAATGAGACTGAAAAGTCCCTTTACTCCCGCAGTCTAAACAAAGGTCTTATATATTTCCCCTGTATAAACTGTAGGAGGTAATAAGTAGGTAATAGGTAAATAAACAAAGTTGTGCTGACTTTGCCAGGAAAAATATCCGTCGCGCGTCCTTTGCACGGGATTTCGTTCGGGAATTTTTAGTCCTGCCCTGTGGCAGTCTAAATAAAAAAAGTAAAAAAAAAAATTGGTAATAAAATTGCACATTATAAAATTTCACATTGTTTAGATAATGGGTTAATGGGAACATTGAAAATAATGAAAATTCCCTCTCGAATATGCCATCAACTCCCGAGTCCTGGATAAACATAGAATAGAATTAGAATAGAATAGAATAGAATATACTAGTGTAGGTAGTTGAACCAGACAAAAAAGTAATCGGTGTTTTTTTCTCATTATTATTTTAATAAGTAGATAACCATAACAAAATCATTTGTTTTTCATTCTTCCCAATATCTACCCGACTTAAATTATTCAAATGGAGTACCAAACATACCTACATTTGGGTGACAATGAATGGGTCTTTACCCCCATCCTCATACCAATACCAGTCGAATCATGGCCGGTAAGCCCATCCAAACTTTTCCTCCAATCCGTATGCACGACACACGGGGCATGCGCAATGCATCCTCCCCACGAAATGAATGAAAAGCGAGGAAAAGGAGAACTTGATGAAAGTAAAGTGGAAAGAGGAATTGCCGAGAGGTCGAATCGATACACCATGCCCTAGTCTGTGTGTAGTCCCTTCACAGTGCTGTTTCCTTTATTTCCGAGGAAACATTTTCCTGGGAATTTTTTTCTTGACCGTCCAAGGTCCGATTTTATTTCTAGACGGACATTTAGAACCGTACTCGTTACGGTTTTAAGGGCTTGAATGACCTACCCTAATGTGCAGTTTAGGGTTTAAAACTCGGAATAGTCCATCGCAAAAAACGTCACTCCGGTGGGGCGATTGTTGTAAAAACTGACGATCTTCTCACGAACCGTTTCCGATTTGTTGGTTTTTCCGATTCATATATTTTCATTCCTATAAAATTGTTGATATTTTGATATAGTTCTTTTTTTCCATTGTTATTTAATTTTAAATTTATTGTGTTTTAACCCTTTGTGTGCGCGAGTGACGGTTCGAGCCATGTTGAATATCGCGGGTGTTATTTCGATCGTCCTATTTTACTTGCTGATCTTACTGGTGGGGATATGGGCTGGACGGAAGACAGAGAAGGGGAATCATTCGGAAGAAGAGGTGATGCTGGCGGGAAGAAACATCGGATTGTTCGTGGGAATATTTACCATGACAGGTAGGATTACAGCTATAACAGTCTCATTCTGCCTACAAACTTTGTGTTGATGGTAGACAAACTTTGTCACTTCCCGATAGATCAGAAAAGATACCCATAGGTATGTTTAGGTAGCTAAACCGAATATAGGTAATATACTTATTTATTTACTTAAATATTTGGATTGGATCAAATCTTGTACAGCTTTTTCTAGGTCAATTCATTAAAAATCTGGTGTGAACATCACACGACTTTCCTCATCCTATTGAATGATGCTTATTTTGGGTGTTCTTGTTCTTATAGCCAAACTATTTAGAAGGTAATAATCCTCTAGACCTGCAATTTATTCCAGGTATTGAGATGAAATAATTACAAATACCTACTCTTCATTTGATATTCAAGTAATTATTTCTTCTCAATTCATATGAAACTTCTCAAAGTTTCTGAGTCCTTTATCAAGATGTCATATTTCAGTTACCTATTTTAATTATTTAAAATGTTCATCTAAAATCTAAATTGTAACTTTTGACAAATAGGTAAGTTGTACTCAAGTTGTTGATGCGTATGCTATTTTGACTTTACTAAGGCAGGTGCAGGTACCTCCTATTTTTTTTTTTTTTTTTTTTTAATTAACGCGGTGATAGACTCTAGCTATTTGTAATTGGTCTGTCCTGTGATACTTCTAATGTAGTTAGGGTTAGGTAGCTTGCAAAAAATAGTAGAATGTTTTCAATCTGACAATCATATTTCATTATACATGAGGGCAGCAAGCATGAGTATCCGGGGGGCTCGCTCCCAATTTATTTCGGGAGAGAGTCTCCTCGGATACAAGGATGGAGTATCCTGGTTTGGATGAAGAGTGGTCCCCGTTCGATCAAAGAAGAGATGAGGCTTTCGTTTGTTCGACTGAATTTTTAATAAATCTTAATTAATTACCTAAATGAAATCATGTTTTATTTATTTATTTTTTCAGGCGGCATTTTCTTCGCCAATCCGATGCGTAAGCAAGGCTATGTCACAATGTTGGACCCCCTACAGGATTCATTCGGTAGCCGTATGGGGGGTCTCCTGTTCCTACCCGCCCTGTGCGGAGAGGTGTTCTGGGCTGCTGGGATATTAGCTGCTTTAGGTAAGAGCCACCTATTACTAATACCTTTAACTAAAAGATACCATTAGCCAGCCTAATTAGCTTGGTGGTAGTGCGCCTACCTTGTAACAATATTAATTTGTAATTGAAATGCACCAAATAATACATTTGATTTGAAGTGGTAGGTCTTGGGTTCGATTCTCGCCCGGGGCGAATTTTATCCTAAACAGATAAGGTTCGTTCTCGGAACGGCTGGCTTTCTCCAATCCTGTCCTCCTTCTCTCTGATTGAAATTGCTAAGCCCGCAAAGGAAATTTCACTGATAATTTTTTTGGGCTTCATTGGACCTTTGTAGTTTTTAAGGCTAAATTAAAATAAGGCCAAGAACGCTGACTACCCACCTGACTTATCTGACTGGTAGCTAAGTGAGTACCTGACTGGTGGGTAAGTGACTATTCAGAACAAAAGCAAGAGGATCGTGCTCGGAATAAATTCAATGTCTGGCAAGAAAATCAGAATTAATTGCAACGAGTCAAGTTGCGTTTCCCCCATTAAATGGGATGAGATTTTCTAATTGCATATACATACAAGGTAGTCTGGGTACCTTCCGCTTTCGATTGCAATGTAGGTACCTACATAGTTAGGAAGGAAGGTACCTAGGTAGGTAGGTAGGTAGGTAGGTAGGTAAGAGAGTTATGGTTAAGACGTTTTCTAATTAGCTACTTCCGCGACACATTAAAGAACAAGTACCTAAACCTAATGCAGTTCATTTGTGCAGTTCAGATAGGTACTTAATTGAGTTAGGAGGATAAAAAGAGTATTTTTAATCCTCTGCTGCCAGCCTGGTTAGCTTGGAATGTAGATCGTCTGCCTTGTGAGCTAGGTCGCCAGTTTGATTCCCGGCCAGGGCAAACTTTATCCTAAACAAACAAGGTTCGTTCTCGGAAAGGTTGGATTTCTCCTATCCTGTCCTCCTTCTCTCCGCTTTCGGGACGATAAGATTTTAGCAGTTACAGTTCCCTCTATCAAACCTCTTATTAACATTCTTTCTAGGCTAGCTTTCTTTCTAGGGGCTGAAAAAATATAAAACCACCATTAAGGTCTTTTTCATCCTTTGCTGCTTGTTTCAGGTGCAACTCTGAGTGTGATCATAGATCTAGACCAGGCTACCAGCGTAGTGTTGAGTGCTTTCATAGCTGTCTTCTACACTTTGTTTGGAGGTCTCTACAGCGTTGCTTACACGGACGTCATTCAACTGTTCTGCATCTTCATTGGATTGGTAAGTGCTTGTAATAGTCACTTTGTGCCCTTGCCTAGTAATAGAATAGAATAGAATACCTCTAGGTACCTACGTTATTTATACCTGAGACTGAAAAGACCCCCGCACTTTAAACAGGGCCAGGATTTTGTCGAAGGGGGAAGGTCCCGAGAGTCCAGAGTGGATGTCGGAGTCTCGCCTCCAGAGTTCAGGATGACCCTCACTCTGAATAAGGTCTTATCCTACCTACTTCTTTTTTCGCTTTCTTTCGAGCGTATACTCAAACATTACATGAGATAATAGCCCGACTACCAGTCTTTATACTATGAAACATCAGCTCCTTAGTAAAATTATTGTCCCTATATGGTCGAAGCATTTGTGACACTTCTCAAGTCCTCGACAGTGATGGATTAATTTTTAGTTCTAATCTTCTGACGAAATGACAAGTTCAGGTTACAAATTAATTAGTAAGAAAGCTAAAAATTTACGTTCCAATACCCCCAGACCCCACTTACTTTTGAAATTAA
>NW_007377450.1:39056-45041 GCF_000475195.1 Diaphorina citri | reverse complement strand
TTGTTGTTGTTGATGTTTTTAAAGGTAGGTAAGCTATAAAGGTAGGTTGGAAGTAGCAATGACACACTACGCAGACTTAGTGCCTTTCCATTAGTGTACATTTAATTTTAATGTAGGCCGTGTGTCATGCCATTAGGACTAGTACACTCGAAGGTAGGTGGGTTAGGTAGGTCACAAAAAGTATTGGGATACCTATAGAATATACCTAGTTATAGATTGATAATAATGTTTCTACCAATGCCTACTTCCCAAGTACCTATACGTAACATTATCTCACAACTATTAAGTGGATATTATTACAACTTATTATCGCACTTTTAAAAGTTAGTTAGCTTAGTTGGTAGTGCGTCTGCCTTGTAAGCGCTAGGCCGCGGGTTCGATTCCCGCCCGGGGCGGATTTTATCCTGATGGGATAATGTTCGTTCTCGGAACGGCTGGCTTTCTCCTATCCTGTCTTCCTTCTCTCTTCGATTTCGGGACGATAAGACCATAGCAGTTACAGTTCCCTCTGTCAAACCTCTTAAAAAAAAAAAAAATCTCTCTCTCTCGATTTCAAGAAATTTCAATCTGAACCTCTTAAAAGGACCCTGGCTTTCTTCATTTCCTCCCACTTCTCTCCTTTATCCCCCCCCATATTTTATTGTCCCTCATCATCATTAGTTTCAAATACTCCATGACTTCATATATACCTACCTACCCAATTTCAAGGACAAGTTAAGAAAAAGAAGAAGACGAAGGAGGGGAGGAAGAAGAAGAAGGAGAAGAAAAAGAAGAAGATGAAGGAGGGGGAGGAGAAGAAGAAGAAGAAGAAGAAAAAAATCTCAAAAAACGCTTCCTCCTTTTCTCCCTCTCCTGGTCTTTCCCCTTTTTTAAGCTCTCTGAAAAAAATCTCAAAAAACGCTTCCTCCTTTTCTCCCTCTCCTGGTCTTTCCCCTTTTTTAAGCTCTCTCAATTTCCTGTGCTAATCAGTAGCATTATTTACTCTAGAATAAAAATTCCCTTTCTGTAGGATACTTTATCCCTGTTTTACTTTTTATTTTTTTACCTTTTATTCTCTATTTACCTTTCTCATTTTATTCCAGAACTTTCCCTTTTACTTGTCTATGTTTATCTTGCTTTTTCTTCTGTCTCTCTCTCTCTCTCTCTCTTTACCTCTTTCGTTCTCTCTTTCTTGCAATCTCTTTCTTCTCCTTTTCTTACTCCTCTTCCCTCCTTATTTACCTCTTTCGTTCTCTCTTTCTTGCAATCTCTTTCTTCTCCTTTTCTTACTCCTCTTCCCTCCTTATTTACTTATGTATGTATCTCTCTCCTCTCTCGTGAAAATTTATATTTCCTTTACACATGTTATTGTTTCCTTTAGATCTCTTCCTTTTACGTTTTTTCTTCAGTCAGGGGGCAGTGAGCCAGGGGGATGTCATATTCCTCTGTCGGGCATTTTATTTTCTGAGCAAGAGTTGTGCAACAAAGTTTCTCCCTCAATATCGACAGGATGAAGGAAGAATAGAAATTTATTCTGGTAAAATACAGTGTTCGGTCAGTATGCCCAATCTTGGACTTGTGGGTCAACAAGCATTTTTTATTGCAAGTATTAATTTAGTCTTTCGCATTTTTTTTTTGGTAGGCAAAAATTACAATTTATTTTACAATTGACTATTTTTTATTCTATGATTTATGTTATTTATTGTTTGATTTCAGCTACCTGGGTAGGAGGTGGTTACATCAACGGTACTGCGGAGGCCATTTACACTTCCGGCTTAGTCTGGTGTCAAGCCCCATTCGGGTACTCTCTCAGTTTGGTATTTGGTAAGTTTCACCAATAGTTATTCTCATTTACACTTCCGGCTTAGTCTGGTGTCAAGCCCCATTCGGGTACTTCTCACCCCCATTTGCGATGACGTCAGAGTTTACCTTTGTACTTAGTTACTATGTAAACCACCAATAGAATGTCTGTGCGAGTCTCTATGTAACTATGTAGGTACCTACCTTTGTGAGTAATGTGAGTATGTACTTCGTACTATGTATCGAGTATTATGTAGATACCTATCCTTGCGAGTATAGGTATAAATTGAGGAGCTGGGTGCAAAAAGGGAAATATCTACCTATCCTTGCGAGTATAGGTATAAATTGAGGAGCTAGGTGCAAAAAGGGAAATATGGATTTTTTGCCCTTTTTGCGTAAAAGGGTTTTTTGAATAGAACGTGGTGCGCTCTATCTTCCAGCGTTTGAACTGCAGTGTCTGCAGTGATAACTTTTTTTTCGATGAGTTACAGCGTTTTTTGAAAACATACTTTTCAAGGATTTTGATGAAAAATTGAAAACTTTAAAGTTAAATATCTCAGTTTGATGATTTTCGTTTATTGCCCCTTTTTGCACCCAGCTCCTCAATTGGAACTTGACATATAAATCTATACAGGAAAGAGAAAAGAAAATGTCCACAATAAAAAATGACGGCATGGACAGCGTAACTGAGAGCACCATAAGACCTTAACATAAATGTCCGCTAAGGTCTTAGGACGAGAAGCTCATTTTAAAAATGTCAAAAGTCAAAAGGACAGAGGGTAGAGAGGGAGAGAGAGAGAGAGAGAGAGAGAGAGAGAGAGAGAGAGCTATTGGAAAGTTTACCCAAAAACTTTCTGCCATCTCCTCTGTCAAGTCTAATGAAAATTTAATATCAGCCCCAGGGAAAAGAAAACATACTTAAAAAAAGACTCTTAATAGCCCAGGAAAAATAAAATGTATATCAAAACACACTTATAGCCCAGGGAAAAATACACGGGTATAACCTGCTTTCCTCATTATCTTTTAGTAGAAAGCCATTTTGATCTTCCTTTTTCCTTCATACCCTCTCCTTATCCTTCCTTTTTACTCACTCTTGCATATCCCCCCCTGTATCTGTCAGGTCCCTATCCAGGATTTTAGATAGGGCGGGCGGCCGGCCGGCCCCAAGGATCCAAAACCAATAAGATCACAGTACCAGCCCCACACTCTCCCCCCAAGGGGTACCACACCCTCGACCCCCTTATTGGTTATTTTCTGATTTATAGATTAATGGTTCGTAGCTATTGCTATGATATAAAAACTAGTATAGTTCTGTGAGCTGTAGACCTCACTCAAACCAAACATTCATCCAAACCAAATGCGAGGAGACTCCGAGTTCAGCTTTCGAACTGTGCACATCGTACTTTTCTGCTCCGTTTATTTTTCTTATTATTTTGCGAAATCTTTGTTTTTCTTGGACCTCGTCACATTACCGCCTTACAAAGTGATATTAACCCCGCCAGTTTAACATTTGATTCGAAGGATATCTCCAACGTACTTGCTCGTCATTTCTCTTCCGTCTCATCTGATGTGAACTATCCTCCCCAATTCATCCTACATAAAAAAGACTGTGAAAAAAACTCTTTCTCCTTTGATTGTAACAATACTGAATCTTATAACAGTCCTATTCAACTTCATGAATTACTTCTAGCCCTCAAAACTTGCACATCTAAAGCCGCCGGCCCGGACGGTATTTCCTTTATTTTATTGAAAAACTTACCTAACAATGCTCTCGCCAAACTACTTGATATCTATAATTTCATCTGGTCTACAGGGAGGTTCCCAGTGACGTGGGGTAATTCCTTAATAGTACCCCTTCTTAAACCGGGCAAAAACAAATTAGATTCTTCTTCTTATCGTCCGATTTCTCTCATTAACTGTAGTAGTAAAATCTTGGAAAAAATTGTTAACAAACGTTTGTCCTTTCATCTTGAGCAAAAAACCCTTCTGAATCAATTCCAAAGTGGTGGGCGTAGGGCGCGCTCCACGGTTGATAATTTGGCCTACCTAGAGCATATGGTCGCCACTGGTTTAGTGGATCGTGAGTATTGTCTCGCCCTCTATTTGGACATCCAAAAAGCGTACGACTGTACGTGGAGATATAAAGTAATCCAGAACTTACTATCCTTTGGAATGAACGGAAATCTACTAAGATACCTACACTGCTTCTTAACAAACAGAAGAATCTCTGTGAAATGCAACGGCACTGTTTCTGATCCCTACCCCTTATGTAACGGTTTACCCCAAGGCAGCAGTCTAAGCGGACTGCTGTTTATAGTCTATCTAAATGACCTACTATCGGCCATCAAACTGCCTGTAAGATGCCTTCTATTTGTCGATGACCTATTAATTCTCTTGAAAGGAAAAGATTTAACCTACATGCAAAATATTCTGCAATCTACTCTTAATGATATTGAAAGTTGGGCCAATCTGAGCGGGGTAACCTTTTCTACTGACCCTCAGAAGTCGGTCTGTATGAATTTCAACCGACTAAGGAACAGTATCACCCCATCCCTTTATTACGCTGGTCAACAGCTGAACTTTCTCTCTCATACCAAATTTCTTGGTCTCCAATGGGACTCTAAATTAAAATGGAACTTCCATATTGAATACGTGAAAAAACGCGCCCTAGCAGCCCTCAATATGTTGAAAATGGTGTGTAATAAAAAGTGGGGCCTTGGGCGTGCAACGCTCATGAGGTTCTACTGTGCATATATAATACCTATCTTTGATTACGGGTGCATGGTATACGGTAGTGCGAGGAAAAGTTTGTTAGACAAACTAAACCCAGCCCATCACGCGGGCATTCGCATTGTTACCGGTGCACTTCGCACTAGTCCGATACCTAGCCTGTATGTCGAATCCTGTATTCCGCCACTGTCCATTAGACGTAAGAAACTCATGATGAATTATGTTGCCAAAATTGCAGCCTCCCCCCTTAATCCTGTATTCAAATTGATGTTCGATAACAACCTGCTTCCCGACAACTTTGGTTCTAAACCTATTCCCCTCACTGTCCGGTACAAATCTGTTAATGAATTCCATACTGCCCTTGATCAGCACATTATCGCACCTTTCTCTCCTTGTATCCCACCCTGGTCTTCCGAAACTCCCAAAATTGACATCCATCTATCTAAATACAAGAAAAGTGATACTCCCCCTAGCATATACCGTTCCCATTATAGTGATCTTATTCATTCCAAGTACCTTAATTACACCCTCTGCTTCACCGATGGCTCGAAAACACCATCCGCCACTAGTTGTGCGTTCAGTATCGACGGTACCGTCTCCTCCGTCTCTTTGAGCAAAATAAATTCTATCTTTTCAGCAGAACTCCTCGCGCTCTATCTATGTTTAAAAGAGATATCCGAATTCCATTCTTTCTCTCGTATCGCAATCATAAGTGACTCCCTTAGTGTCTTATCTGCCTTAGGCAACATTTGTTTTTCTCACCCCTTCATCTCCAAAATATACCAACTTTGGAAACTAATAGTCACTCGTGGTACCGACGTCGTATTTTTGTGGTGTCCCTCCCATTGTGGGATAGACGGGAATGAAGCAGTCGATTCAGCTGCGAATCATCATACACATCCCCGGCACGTCAATCTTTGCTCCACAGATGACCTAAAACCTTGGATTAAAGCTATTGTTAAAAAAGACATTGTTGATATGTGGAACTCTATTCCTCCTAGCAACAAGCTAAAAAGAATAAAACCGACAGTAGACTCATGGACATCCAGCTTCAGAAACAATAGGTACGAAGAAGTGGTTCTCACCAGACTTCGTATCGGTCACACTAGAGTGACCCATAATCACCTCTTCAAGAAATTACCCCCTCCTATCTGTCAATGTGGCTCTGTTTTAACCGTCGTTCACATCCTGGAATGCCCAACATTAACGCCTGCTCGTATATCCCTCTCTCCTCAACCGAACCTAGGTGACGACCCCGATGGCATAGAGTCCCTATTTACCTACCTTAAACGCATTGATGCCCTCAAATTAATCTAACAGCAACTCGGAACCAGGGTGAATGACCATGCCATCGGCCAGTAGTTAAAGCCCTTACACCAAGATTAATATCATTCAATGTTGGCACACTCTCATAAATATATGAAAAAAAAAAAAAAAAAAAAACCCTTAATAATTCATTTTCATTCTCTTTTTTTG
>NW_007377450.1:22026-38832 GCF_000475195.1 Diaphorina citri | reverse complement strand
GGAAAAACACACCCCCCGGGCGAAGATAAAAAACCCAAAAAAAAAAAAAAAAAAAAAAAAAAAAAAAAAAAAAACCAAATGCGAAACTGCCGAGTTAAAACATAGACCTCACTATCGTTCGGTCAAAAAGGGCCCAGGGGGCAGGGCCGGGCCCTCTGGGGACCCCTGAATACAGCCCTGATATTTCTCCTTCTGTTGTTTTTATTCTTCTGCCTCTAATGTAAACATGTTTGCTATCTACCGTAAAGTTTTCTTTTATGTGTGCAAGTTTGTTAGTTTGTTCATAGGGTTTGTATCTCAAGGCTAGACTGTCCTTTGTTTTCTGTTAATTAGGGTGGAGAGACGATTTTTTGTGTGGAATACAAATGAAGTTATGGGAGCAGATATGCGAGCTTTTGAATAAGGAAAAAAATTGTAGAATAGAATCTCTGGGAAACAAAATGATAAAAGACCTCTTTGCATATTTGGTTTCTAGTTTCTACCTACCTACCTATTTTAGAGAGTAAAATTATTTGCTGACAACCTAGTACCCAGCTACTCATAGTAACTTCACACTGATTGGGACCGCGAAATGTGAATATGTCCATCAGGATCAGATGGGCGAGAAGAGGCACAATACTCCCCATTTAGGTGCTGGGTCAACACGAGAACACCAGAAAGTAACTCGTTGAAATATTTGCAATCGAAAAACGAGTACAATTTTTCGATGATGGGATTCGAACCCGGGACCTTCTGCATGGCAAGCAAGCGCATTACCACTGGACTATCCGTGCCCTCGTACATACTCCTACTCATAGCAAACTGTCCTCTGTTTCAGCTTGGAACGAGACCGAATACAAGGGTCCGTGGCCACTCACCACACAGGAGACCAGCATGGTCCTCCCCATGGTTCTGCAATTCCTCACACCAGCCTGGGTGTCATTCATTGGTCTGGGAGCCGTGTCTGCAGCCGTGATGTCGTCTGCAGACTCTAGCGTCTTGTCTGCAAGCTCCATGTTCGCCAGGAATGTCTACAAGCTCATCTTCAGACAAAACGTAAGTACTGAGCCTAGCTTAGCCTAGCCTAGTTAAGCCTAGCCATGTCTGCAGCCGTGATGTCGTCTGCAGACTCTAGCGTCTTGTCTGCAAGCTCTATGTTTGCCAGGAATGTCTACAAGCTCATCTTCAGACAGAACGTAAGTGGTTGATAGTTAGGCTAGGCGATCTGATAGTTAGGCTAGGCGATCAGCACTTTTGTACGAAATCCTTTCTAGAAAGGAAATGGTCTGGATGATGTGCTGTTGTTTCCACTTTCCACTATAACTAATAGTTTAATGGATTGTAGCAATAGCAAGTCATTCAGAACAAGGATCCCTAAAAGCCCGATTAGCCCAACATTTATGGACCTATTTTTTCCTTTAAGTTTCAAACCTGTTTGCCAAGTTTAATGAGAATCCAACAAACATTGGGGGAGCTATGGTGATCTTAAAAAGGGCCTTTTCAATTCCCCCAAGGGCCCGATCAGGCTCAAAATACAATTTGTATATTTTCTCTATGTGTTGAACGTTTCTGCCAAATTCCATCAAAATCAGACAAACCGTTCAAGTGTTATCGTGGAACAAACCAACAAATACTCGAATACGGACAAGCTGAATATTGACTTAAGTGCAAAATCGTCGAATTACGAGTAGAACTCAAATGACTTCGGTTGTTCCCTGACCGAACTATCGAAGTTTCTTTATTTCTTTTGCAAATTTTGTTGCATTTGTTTGTGATTTTCTGATTACATTACCTATTTTTTTCTGAAGTTTCTGTTGTCTTTCTTCTGTTTTCCAGGTATATTTCCAGCGTGTATTATCAAGCAAGTCAGCAACCCAGGCTCAGATGTTATCCTATGTGGCAGCGTTTGGTTGCCTCATCATGGCTGTGCCACCTGTCATTATTGGAGCCATTGCCAAGTCGACTGGTAAGTTCTACGTTGTCAGCTTTCCGCTTTCTTTCTTATTTGTTCGTATAACCATGCCGCGATTCCTTTTTGTCGACGGCATCGACACACATTATTATGTTAGTATAAGTCTAATTGGTCATGCATCCAAATGATATTCACCCAATACACGAGGCGATTCTATTTCAATAAGCAATAAGTGAGTCCAAAATTGCGGTTTTAATTCCTGCCCGGGGCGAAATTCTTTCTAAACAGATAAGGTTCGTTCTCTGGCTTTTTGCTAACCACTCTTCGATTTTGGACTGCAACTTTTCTGAGAACGCTTTGCCTCGTTGTCATAGCTAAACCCATCACCCCCATGTCTTGTCAGTTTTGTTACGATTCTCATTTGACGACATAGGCAGAACATACAACTTTCCATTTAACATGCACGTGACATAAGCAGTTGCAATTTACAACAATACAACCCCATCTACATCTAGGGAACCTCCTCCACTGTCTTTGAAGTTTTGTCAAAGCTGAGAATAACTGAGCGGTGTCGCTTATATTGCTGCCAGGCAAATATACATATGTAAAACTAAGTATAAAAGTACATTATTTACCTCTGTAGTCTGTACATAACCTTTGAAAAACCTAAAAGTATGAAACATAATTAAAATTACAAAAAAAAATAAAAAAAAAAAATATGAAAGTCCCATGCTGAGAGCCAGACTTTGAGATTTAGATTTCTGGATTTCCCCCTCCTTTTCCTCCTCCTCTTTATCTCTCTCTCTCTCCCCATCCCTCCCTATCTCTCTGTCTGTTTTCTTTGTCTTGATTAGTGGCGTATTTGGAAACCTTCATCAATAAAGCATGTAAAACAGACTGGTTGGTCGATCGATCGACCACATAGTTTAGACTTCGACGCTGAAACACGTCCACATCCATAAAGCTTAATTATTATTTTCATTCCACCAAAATTCTTTGATCCAGCGTGCCGGGAAGAGCGCGAACGTCAAGAGCTCGCCGCCCGGTCTGAACTTTCACGGGAGGTCCACAAGGCCTTTTTGCTAGTGATTTCTACAGTGAACTGAACTAAAAAGTAAATCACTAAACACTCTCAACAGGGTTCAAAATAATAATATGCTCCAATCCCATAGTTCAAAGTCGCCACTGTTATTATTATTATTCTTTTTTTTGCAGATTCTTTGTGTTATTATGTCACAACTTTGGTGCTCACTGCAGCATTGTAGGATTTTCCCAATAGGTATCTCAATAATCCTAAAATCCAATGTTTACCTACCATGCTGGTACCGGTCGCTATGCGCATTTATATGTATGTCATAGATACTCATTTTCCTCACGAGGCTGAGTGGGCCCCGCAACAGCCAGTCACGGAATCAGTCATTTGCATGATACAAATTTCTTGACCCCGCCGGGAATCGAACCCGGGTCTCCCGCGTGCAAGGCGAGCGCAGTGACCCCCTAACCAGGGAGCTGACCCATCGTCATAATCTGCAGAAGACTACTTAAGCTGGCATTGCTGCAAATGCCTTGATATCCTCTATTGTCAGGTCGCCACTGTTATTTTCTCTCCTTTATTGCAAATGAGGAAAACACTCCCACCCTCTTCCTCTCATCCTCTTCTCCTCCTCTTTTCTTTGCTTTCAATTTTCCGTCATTTCCTTCCTGTCCTCCCTCCTCCTCCTCCTCTATTTTCTGTGTTTTTATTATTTTCCTATTCTTCTCTCTAATCGCTTCCTCTCTGTTTCCATTCGCTATTGTCTGTCACTTTTATTGTTTGTGTGGCGGAAGGTAAGGGGATGAGGAGAGGAGAAGGAGGAGGAGGGGGAAAAGGAGGAGTAGGGGAAAAGGAGGAGGAGGAGAAGAAGGAAAGGTGGAATTTTACTAAGCAAAGGAGGAGTAGAAGGATGAAGAGAAGGGGGGAGTTGGAGGAAGAGGAGAGACTTTTCTTTGTTGTAAACTTTCTCCCCCTTTTCTCTCTCCTTTTCCTTCCCCTACCCTCTCTCTCTATCTCTCTCTCCACCCCTGACACAATAAATTTCCTAGTGTTACATTTCAAAGACTACTCTCTATTACATACTTGCAACGCTCTCTCTCTCTCTCTCTCTCTCTTTCTCTCACTCGCTCAGTTTCTTTCTCGAATTATTTACTTGGAGGTAATTTCTACAAAAGATCTTTTTCTTTCTTAGCGAGAAAGAAAGGGTGGGAGGAGAAGAAGGAAAGGTGGAATTGTTTTACTAAGCAAAGAAGGAGTAGAAGGATGAAGAGAAGGGGGGAGGAGGAGGAAGAGGAGAGACTTTTCTTTGTTGTAAACTTTCTCCCCCTTTTCTCTCTCCTTTTTCTTCCCCTACCCTCTCTCTCTCTCTCTCTCTCCACCCCTGACACAATAAATTTCCCAGTGTTACATTTCAAAGACTACTTCTCTATTACATACTTGCAACGCTCTCTCTCTCTCTCTCGCTCAGTTTCTTTCTCGAATTATTTACTTGGAGGTAATTTCTACAAAAGATCTTTTTCTTTCTTAGCGAGAAAGAAAGGGTGGGAGGTATGAGAGAGAGAGAGAGAGAGAGAGAGAGAGAGAGAGAGAGAGAGAGAGAGAGAGAGAGAGAGAGAGAGAGAGACCGTTTAGTCTATATAGCTGGAAACCGCCAAAAAGCGGTCGAAACCCACCAAAAAGCGGTCAAAACACCGCCAACCGCAGCACCCATTTTAACCAAACGTTTTGGGTTGCATCCTTGTCACATTTGTGAACTACATACCAAATTTCAAGTCTCTTGGGTATGTAATTATATATTTACATAGATAGGTAGGTAATACATAGTTAGTATAGTTACTCGAAGTTTAGACATTTTGTAGAAGTTAATGTGTTATTTCGGGTACATTATTAGGGTAATAGAAAGCACCTTTGTACCTTAGATGTGGCCATTAGCCATTAGTAGAATTGAATTAGGGTGAGGGAGATTTTGAGTTTGAGGTAATTGAGTAAATTGAGGTTCCTACCTTAATGGTTAGAACGCATAGATAGGTAGGTAATACATAGTTAGTATAGTTACTCAAAGTTTAGACATTTTGTAGAAGTTAATGTGTTATTTCGGGTACATTATTAGGGTAATAGAAAGCACCTATATGTACCTTAGATGTGGCCATTAGTAGAATTGAATTAGGGTGAGGGAGATTTTGAGTTTGAGGTAATTGAGTAAATTGAGGTTCCTACCTTAATGGTTAGAACGAGAGGAAGTGTGTGAATGTGGGTGGGAGAGAGAGAGAGAGAGAGAGAGAGAGAGAGAGAGAGAGAGAGAGAGAGAGAGAGAGAGAGAGAGAGAGAGATATCAAGCAAGTCAGCAACCCAGGCTCAGATGTTATCCTATGTGGCAGCGTTTGGTTGCCTCATCATGGCTGTGCCGCCTGTCATCATTGGAGCCATTGCCAAGTCCACTGGTAAGTTCTACGTTGTCAGCTTTCCGCTTTCTTTCCTATTTGTTCGTAACCACGCCGCGATTCCTTTTTGTCGACGGCATCGACACACATTTTTATGTTAGTAAGTCTAATTGGTCATGCATCCAATTGATATTCACCCAATACACGAGACGATTCTATTTCAATAAGTGAGTCCAAAATTGCGGTTTTAATTCCCGCCCGGGGTGAAATTCTTTCTAAACAGATAAGGTTCGTTCTCTGGCTTTTTGCTAACCACTCTTCGATTTTGGACTGCAACTTTTCTGAGAACGCTTTGCCTCGTTGTCATAGCTGGACCCATCACCCCATTTTTTGTCAGTTTTGTTACGATTCTCATTTAACGACATAGGCAGAACATATAACTTTCCATTTAACATGCACATGACATAAGCAGTTACAACTTATAACAATACAACCCCATCTACATCTAGGGAACCTCCTCCTCTGTCTTTGAAGTTTTGTCAAAGCTGACAATAACTGAGCAGTGTCGCTTATATTACAGTCAGGTAAATGTGTATACCTATGTAAAACTAAGTATAAAAGTACATTATTTACCTCTGTACATAACCTTTGTAAAGCCTAAAAGTATGAAACATAATTAAAATTACAAAAAAATAATATGAATGTCCCATGCTGAGAGCCAGACTTTGAGATTTAGATTTCTCCCTCCTCTTCTCTCTCTCTCAGCTTGTTTTCTTTGTCTTGAAAAGTGGCGTATCTGAAGATTCTGAAGCAATGTCTGCCCTAAGAACATCGATGGTTGGGAAAATTGTATATAGGGTTGGCCCAATGGCCCATCAATGGGAGAATGGTTGGCAAAGCGGCACCGTTGGGAGAATCCTAAACAGATTTTCAGAACTGATTTTCAGATTTGATAGGGTTCCAAATTCCTAATCTGTCAGCCTAATAGTTAGCTTGGTTGGTAGCGCGTCTGTCTTGTAAGCGCTAGGTTGCGGATTCCCACCCGGGGCGGATTTTATCCTGGACGGATAATGTTCGTTCTCGGAACGGCAGCCTTTCTCCTGTCTTGTCGTCTTTCCCTCTTCGATTTCTGAACAGTAAGATCCCGATCATCCCGTTGTAACAGTTCACTCTGTTCCCACTGTTTTTATTTAGACATTTTAACTGTGTTAAACATAACTGCTTGTCACAAATGTCGTTCCCCGCTTAAAACACTATGCTAAATTTCACGACTTCACTTGGACTCGAACCACTAACCTCCAGATTCAAAGCCTACCGTGCTAACCACTACACCACTGGGGTTGGTCGCTGTTCTCATTTTCCGCCACTGTTCAGGTTTCTCTCTTCTATTGCAAGTGAGGAAAACACTCCCACCTTCTTCCTCTCCTCCCCTTCTCCTCCTCTTTTCTTTGCTTTCAATTTTCCGTCATTTCCTTCCTGTCCCCCCCTCTCACCCTCCCCCTCTATTTTCTGTTTTTATTATTTTCCTATTCTTCTCTCTAATCGCTTCCTCTCTGTTTCCATTCTCTATTGTCTGTCACTTTTATTGTTTGTGTGGCGGAAGGTAGGGGGGGGAGAGAAAATGGGAGGAGGAGGAAGAGAAGGAGGAGGAGGAGGAGGAGAAGGAGGAGGAGGGAGGAGAAGACGAACGAAGAGAAGGAGAAGAAGAACGAAGAGAAGGAGGAGGAGGAGGAGGAGGAAGAGAAGACGTAAGGAGAGATTTTTCTTTGTTGTAAACTTTCTCCCCTTTCTCTCTCTCTCTCTCACTCCTCAGCCTCACCCCTGACACAATAAATTTCCCAGTGTTACATTTCAAAGACTACTTCTCTATTACATAGTTGCAACGCGCGCTCTCTCTCTCTCTCTCTCTCTCTCTCTCTCTCTCTCTCTCTCTCTCTCTCTCTCTCTCTCTCTCAAACGCAAACCTAAACATAATTAAGGTAAGTACCAACCTACCTAATATACTCGTATACTTTCCTACCTAAACCCATTTTTTGTAGAAGACGCTATTAGAAATACCTATTAGAACCAATTTGATAGAAATACCTATTAGAACACTTTCCTACCTAAACCCATTTTTTGTAGAAGACGCTATTAGAAATACCTATTAGAACCAATTTGATAGAAATACCTATTAGAACCAAATTATGAGACTATTGCCAGTCATAGACCCCTATATGAATTACGGTGCACTCAAAGTGTTAAAGTTCTGGTAAAATGCTTTCCTGACATCAATATGTTAGATATGTAAAGTTAGTTCTCGGAACGGCTGGCTTTCTCCTATCCTATCCTCCTTCTCTCTTCGATTTCGGGACGATAAGACCTTCCTTTGTTATACTGTTCTCTCTATCAGACCTCTAAAAAAGGCTGTTTTTCAAGTGTTAAGGTAACTCTAGACGAGCAATCTTGCAGCTTTTGGCTTCATTGGGTGGGCAAGATAGAGGGGAAGGACTTCTGGTTCTACTTGGACTATGGTCTTCTGTTGGTCTTCGGAGGCATTCCATGGCAGGTGAGAGAATTGTCAGGATAATGTGCTATTATTTTTAATTTTTCATAATAACTAGTGGTTCAGTGAACTGTAGAACCAGTATAATGGCCCCTAACGGACTAAAGACTTGATATCAAGCCCCAAAATCTAATGACTAAAGATATGTTATGTATTTCTCTGGCTAAAGAATTAGCAAAGGTTGAGTGCGAAGGACATCCACTCTTAAAACTTTGTAGGCAAAACCAAAAGTCAGCCCAAAAGCTATTCCTACGACTGAAGGCTCACGAAAAACGCCGACCCCTTCTAACCACGGGAAAAGTTGAAGAGAAAGAAGAAGATTGGTATTATGTGTGCCAAATTTCAACAAACCTTTCGGGAGTTATGGAAAAACAAAAAGGGCCCGTTCGAGTCTCCCAAAGGCCAAGGGTTCGATCGATAAAAAAAGCACTCACTTTGTTCCTTAACTTATCAATAACTGAAGTTTCTGTTGTCTTTGTTCTGTTTCCCAGGTATATTTCCAGCGTGTTCTATCAAGCAAGTCAGCAACCTCAAAAGCGATTCCTAGGACTGAAGGCTCACGAAAAATGCCGACCCCTTCTAACCACGGGAAAAGTTGAAGAGAAAGAAGAAGATTGGTAATACGTGTGCCAAATTTCAACAAACCTTTCGGGAGTTATGGAAAAACAAAAAGGGCCCGTTCGAGTCCCCCAAAGGCCAAGGGTTCGATCGATAAAAAAAAGCACTCACTTTGTTCTTTAACTTATCAATAACTGAAGTTTCTGTTGTCTTTGTTCTGTTTCCCAGGTATATTTCCAGCGTGTTCTATCAAGCAAGTCAGCAACCACCGAGCCTAGCCTAGCCTAGCCTAGTTAAGCCTAGCCGTGTCTGCAGCCGTGATGTCGTCTGCAGACTCTAGCGTCTTGTCTGCAAGCTCTATGTTTGCCAGGAATGTCTACAAGCTCATCTTCAGACAGAACGTAAGTGGTTGATAGTTAGGCTAGGCGATCTGATAGTTAGGCTAGGCGATCTGATAGTTAGGCTAGGCGATCTGATAGTTACGCTAGGCGATCTGATAGTTACGCTAGAGGCTAGACGATCTGATAGTTAGGCTAGGCGATCTGATAGTTAGGCTAGGCGATCAGCACTTTTGTACGAAATCCTTTCATTTGTACGAAATTCTCAAGGCTAGTCTGACTAGCCTAGTCGAGTTGGGTTCAATACCTCGTAAGCCTAGTTAGCTTGGAAGTTAGCCAGCTAACCAGCCTAGTCAGGTTAGCGTGTCTGGGTTCTATTTATACCCAGGCGAAATTGATCCTAAACTGTTCTCTCTATCAGACCTCTAAAAAAGGCTGTTTTTCAAGTGTTAAGGTAACTCTAGACGAGCAATCTTGCAGCTTTTGGCTTCATACACACACACTACACTACTTTATACACACTACGCACCATTTTTAGTCCGTCCTTCCTTTATTATTACAATAGTAATAAAAAGGTATAAGGGACGGACTATTGTATTTGCTTCGGTGTCGTCTGCTATTTGTTCGTAACCACGCCGCGATTCCTCTATGTCGACGGCATCGACATAGAGGGGCGAAATAATTTCCGCCCGGGGCGAAATTCTTTCTAAACAGATAAGGTTCGTTCTCTGGGTTTTCGCTAACCACTCTTCGATTTTGGACTGCAACTTTTCTGAGAACGCTTTGTCTCGTTGTCATATCTGGACCCATCACCCCATTTCTTGTCAGTTTTGTTACGATTCTCATTTAACAACATAGGCAGAATATATAACTTTCCATTTAACATGCACATGACATAAGCAGTTGCAATTTACAACAATACAACCCCATCTACATCTAGGGAACCTCCTCCACTGTCTTTGAAGTTTTGTCAAAGCTGACAATAACTGAGTGGTGTCGCTTATATTGCTGCCAGGCAAATATACATATGTAATAAAACTAAGTATAAAAGTACATTATTTACCTCTGTACATAACCTTTGTAAAACCTAAAAGTATGAAACATAATTAAAATTACAAAAAAATATGAAAGTCCCATGCTGAGAGCCAGACTTTCAGATTTAGATTTCTGGATTTCTCCCTCCTCCTCCTCCTCCTCTTTATCTCTCTCTCTCTCCATCCCTCCCTATCTCTCTCTCTGTTTTCTTTGTCTTGATTAGTGGCGTATTTGGAAACCTTCATCAATAAAGCATGTAAAACAGACTTATGGTCGATCGATCGACCATATAGTTTAGACTTCGACGCTGAAACACGGCCACATCCATAAACCTTACCTAATTGTTATTTTCATTCCACCAAAATTCTTTGATCAAGCGTGCCGGGAAGAGCGCGAACGTCAAGAGTTCGCCGCCCGGCCTGAATTTTCACGGGAGGTCCACAATGGCCTTTTTGCTAGTGATTTCTCTAAACAGGGTTCAAAATAATAATATGCCTCAATCCCATAGTGAACCAAATTTTGGTTTTTGGGGGATTTTTCTCACATTTTCTCACACAAATGAGCTCTGATCTTGAAATTTGTCGCGACGACCTATAAGCGAGAAAGTTTTAGATAACACTTCAGTCGTTATTTTAAGACCGGTTTTAGCGTCACCTATGTTGAGCTACGCCGAGCAAGGTCAATAAATGGATGGGTGACTTAAACATTATATTGGGAATAAAGGAGAACGGGCTCTAGTCTTGATTTTAAATCATTACATGAAAGTAAAATCAAAAAATCAAATCAAGAATGATAATAAACTGAATATTAAACAAATTAGGTAGGTACATATGTATTATTTATTTATTTATTTTATAAGTTTCCATTTATTGGTTTTTCAGAACAAATCTCTCATCAAAATAAATTGTTAACAAATGGTATACCCATCCGTAAAAGCCGGTACTGATTTTACGGATGATAGGTACTGATTTTCTTTAATCACGATCGAATAAACTACGGGCTAAAAAATTCCCGGAGGGACGGGCCCAGCTTGTTACATACCTACATTTCCTATCAAACGTTGCATTCTTTTCACAACCATAACACATGGGCTTTACAACTTTACATGGAAGGGCTCAGCTTTGAGTGCGTCTCAAATTTCTAAGCAAATATTTGTTTTCAATTACTTCACTGAAATCATTATACGTATACACGTGCCTATTAAGTTACACACAGTGGTGTATTAAATGGGGCATTAACATTTGCCGTCAGCCTAGTCGTAGATTTTTGGGCCTTCGGGCCGGATGGAATATTCTTCGGACGAGAAACGGTCGAAATAAAAACTATGACAAGATCAGCAAGCCAGTCTAGTTAGCTTGGAGGGTAGCGCGTCTGCTTTGTAAGCGCTAGGTAGTGGGTTCAATTCCCGCCCGGCGAGGATTTTATCCTAATCAGGTAACGTTCGTTCTCGGAACGGCTGGCTTTTTCCTATCCTCTTTCTTCTCTTTTCGGGACGATAAGACCTTAGCAGATAGAGTTCCTCTTTTTTTTTCGAGCTATTTGGTGGCTGTCATACCGTTATGACTGACTAGTGGCACTCAAAGTGTTAAAATTTCGTAAAGGTCACTCCTATAACCTCTTCCTCCTCCTCAATCTGTCTGTCCTTTCCTTTTCATTCGAAGTTGGAAGTGAAAATGTCACATCCACTACCAATGGTAGTGGAGATGTCAGAATGACTCAAAATTATAGCAACACCAATATTATTACCGCTATTCCTACCATGTTCGAACGAAAATTATGATTATGTTTTAACGAAAGTGTTTTTTTTTTTTTTTTATCCTAACGGGCAAACGAGGGGCTAAGTAGATTATATGGGGCTAAGAAAACATTGCATACATGGGGCTATTACTTATAACTTATACACCTACATTGTATTAATAGGGCTGGGAAAACATCGCATAATTAGGGCAATTAGTCTAACTTAACTTGAAAAATTACGTCTTTGTGACGTCAGACTATTTTCTATGCTGGTAGTATAAACAAGGTATATTCTATTCTATTCTATTCTATTCTATTATTAGAAAGCTTGAGCCTACCCGGCTTTCGAAGTCAGGGCCTTATTTTATTCAGATAGTAGAAAAGAAAGCTGAACTGGAGGTAAGGTACATTTTAAAACATCTTTTTCTTCTTCTTTTACTTGGATTACCTATAACAGGATCGCCTAAAAGAGAAAAGAGAGGAAGAAGAAGCAAGAGATTGGTTGATACCAATCAGATTTTTTTCAATGTCATGGCTTGTATAATACGAGTAATACGAGTATATGTAATTACAAAAGAAAACATTACATACCTGTATGTAGATGGGTGACTAGAGCTAAGTACATTATTAGGAGTAAGGAAAACGTGGTATAAATGGACCTACAAAGCCCATTTATGAAATGTTTTCCTATTTATTCGATGTTTTCCTAACAGTCAAGTACCTACAATACATTATGCGAAGAAGAAGAAGAAGAAGAAGAAGAAGAAGCAAGAGATTGTTTGATACCAATCACATTTTTACTTTCTATTTTTCAATGTCATGGCTTGCTTAATCCAAGAGTTAAATTGTTAAATTTCAACCAAGTTAAACTCAGATTGTGGTCCCGGCCATTAGGTCTTCCTAAGTCACGCCCCTGCTTCCACAGGGTCGAAATTTCGACGTTCAAAGTCGGGTAGAAGCCCCCTAATCCGTCCTGACATTAAATCCAAGAGTTAAATTGTTAAATTTCAACCAAGTTAAACTCAGATTGTGGTCCCGGCCATAGGTCTTCCTAAGTCACGCCCCTGCTTCCACAGGGTCGAAATTTCGACGTTCAAAGTCGGGTAGAAGCCCCCTAATCCGTCCTGACACCCTACTCCACCTTCCCTCTTGATTCCTAAATTTCCTGGATGCAGATTTTAAATTATTCATAACCATATTCGTCATCTCCCCTCTCTCTCTGTCTTCATTTAGGGCTTAACACTTGAGAGAGAGAGAGAGAGAGAGAGAGAGAGAGAGAGAGAGAGAGAGAGAGAGAGAGAGAGAGAGAGAGAGAGATCTTCGTCATCTCCCCTCTCTCTGTCTTCATTTAGGGCTTAACACTTGAGAGAGAGAGAGAGAGAGAGAGAGAAAGGGGAAAAAAACTTCGATTTAAGGACTTTAAGGTTCCCTTACATGTCACGCCATTTACCAGTTTGTTTATTTTAGGGATAAAAAAATAAAAATAAAATAAAAACATTTCTTTATACCACCACACGTGTCGTGAGGAATATCAATGAATTGGAGATCGCTAACTTCGATTTAAGGACTCTAAGGTTCCCTTACATGTCACGCCATTTACCAGTTTGTTTATTTTAGGGATAAAAAAAATAAAAATAAAAACATTTCTTTATACCACCACACGTGTCGTGAGGAATATCAATGACTTGGAGATCGCTCTCCTTAATCCTTGGATAGGGGGAGCAAATGGGATCAAGAATTCAAGAGATCCTTCTTGTTTTTACCTCTTTTTTATTGCTTCCGATTGCATCTCGGTGGGGCGGAAGCATTGTGCCCTTTGAGGTTAGTTTTGGGAGAAAATTTTGGTCTCCAAAATCAGAATTTTCATTTTAAAATCGGAATCTTCATTCTGAAGTCAGATTTTTTCCTCCTCAAGAGTTTTGATAGAGGGAACTGTAACAACGATAGTCCTAATCGTCCCAAAATCGAAAGGATAAGGAATACAGGATAGAAGAAAGCCAGCCGGCCAGCCGTTCCGAGAACGAACCTCATCTATTAAGGATAAAGTTCACTCCAGGCAGGAATTAAACCCTCGATCTGGCGCCTTCAAGGCAGGCGCCCTACTCTCCCAGCTAATTAGGCTGGCAAACGATTATTTGTTTAGGATACAGTTCGGCTCAGGCAGGAATCGAACCCTCGATCTAGCGCCTCCAAGGCAGGCGCCCTACTCTCCCAGCTAATTAGGCTGGCAAACGATTATTTGTTTAGGATACAGTTCGGCTCAGGCAGGAATTAAACCCTCCATCTAGCGCCTCCAAGGCAGGCGCCCTACTCTCCCAGCTAATTAGGCTGGCAAACGATTATTTGTTTAGGATACAGTTCGGCTCAGGCAGGAATCGAACCCGCAAGCTATAGAGCTGCCAAGCCAAGCGGGCAAGCTAACTAGGCTGACGAGAAAGCTTAGTGCATCACATATTGGACCGAGGGTTCTTGTCTTCAAAACTTTCTCCCTTCCTGGCTATATTAGAGTTTTCCTCTCAACTTGTGTAAATGTTTTACAGGGCTTATCATTTTCTTTCGTTATTCTTTACCACTCCAGCCCTAAGGGGTTGTGTACAGGGTAAGTGTACCATTTATTCGCCCACCTAAAAAACGTACCATTTATTGGCCCACCTGATGTACCATACGCCACATAAGTCTGAACTGGACGAACTTTTGCAAGATCCAATTTCATCAAAAGAAAGGGCTTAAAGACTGCTATCGAATAACACGTCGTACCTTGGCCCCCTTGTATACTTTCGTACCAGAATTTCCTCATTCAAAACGGTACAACATCCTTAGGGTTCAAGGTACAACGCCCTGGGGGCCCTGAGTAGTTGTAGTTCACTGAAAATATGGTGAAAAGATTTAGTTCTTTTTATCTCATTTATTTTCATTACACAATACACATGTATAATATCTTTCGTTCGGACGCACCTTTTGGGACATACCTACCTGATACCTACGTAGGTACATTTTTTTTTTTTTAAAGATGAGTGTTTCACCGCCGTTTTCATTTCGTAGCAATGAAACAACTGCTACATTGGACGCAAGTGGTCTGTGTCGTAGCATGCCCATCCCGTAGTATGCCTCTCTTCTGCTTTCGAGAAATATCGGTGAAAATTGAAAATAAATTGATTTGAGATTTGAAAATTGAAAATGTTGAAGAAATGCCCAAGGCAGAATAGAAAAAGATTATTCACAGTAGTAATAACTGTATACCTGTAGGTAACTATGGTATAAATACATGGATGTACCTATGTTATAAATATGTTATTCGATTTAGTAGGCATTTAGTAGATAGTAGGCACTGTATTTACATGGGCTTAGAGCAGGTAGTAGGTACATTAGGGGTAGATGTAAATGTCCTTAGAATAGTACACTAAGGGGTAGGGGTAGGTACATGACGGTGTAGGTAGGTAGGTATATACATACCTATGTAACCTATATTATAAGGGTAGGCATAGGTAGGTCGTTGTACTGGAGAGGTAGGTATACAGGGTAGGTTGTATTGGGAAGGTATAGGGTTAGTTTTTATTGGGGAGGGGCAGGGTAGGTTGTTATAATGGGGGAACACGCGGTATTCTGTTCCATAGAGTGGAGAAAATATATACACACGGCAAAAGCTCCTGGGGATTCAAATATCAAAAGTTCTCCCCCTCTTCCCCTCCCTTCATGCTCTTCCCTCCCCTCTCCTTTATCTTCCCCTACTTATTTCTCCCTCCCCTCAACTGTTCTTTCCCCCTCCCTCTCCCTCTTTCTTCTTTACCTCTTTCCCCTCCTCCTACTCTTCCTCCCCCTCTTCTATATACTCTTCCCTTCTCTTCTACTCTTCCTGACTACTCCCTCTTTCCCTTTCTTCTTTTCCCCCTCTCCCTCCCCTTCCTTCTTCTCCCCTCTCCCTCTTTATTATTTTCCCCCTCTCTCATTCTTTCCCTTCCCTCCCCCTTCTGTGCCTCTTTCCTCTCCTTCCTTTCTCCCCCTCGTTTCTTCTTATTCTTCCTCCTCCTCCTCCTCCTTCTTTTCTACCTTGCCAGGAAAGCATAACAAATGAAGTTAAAAGGGTAGACATGGAAAATCGACTTGGCGAGAGAGAGAGAGAGAGAGAGAGAGAGAGAGAGAGAGAGGGAGGGAGAGAAGAGAGAGAGAGCTAGTAATTTCGTTTCTATCACATAGGTAAGATCCGAACAGCATGACTGTTGAGTTTAGCCGGCCACTCACTATCAGGTAGCCCTGACTGGAGAGAAAACTACACCTGATCAGGTCCGCCTATCAGGTCCGCCTGTCAGGTCTGCCTGATAGTGAATGACTGGCCTTAAGTTACCCGGCTGATGGTACCCAGGAAGACAAACATAAACGCTTGAAATACTGAATTTTCCGAACTCTTGACGTTCGCGCGCCACCCGGGGGTTCTAACAGTCAAATACTTACCTTCACGACTTATACGCCACAAACACGCGACCTGAAAGTTTCATAACTTGCTACCTAACTTGCCATTATGGCTATCTATTTTACGAGAAGGTACCTATAGGATAGGTACTTCTATGTAATTGGTACCTGTAGGTACTGAAGTTTGTGGGTGTATTCCCTATTATTAGAAAGCTTGAGCCTACCCGGCTTTCTGAGAGAGAGAAGTCAGGGCCTTATTTTATTCAGAAAGTAGACAGGTAAAGAAAGCTGAACTGGAGGTAAGGTACATTTTAAAACATCTTTTTCTTCTTCTTTTACTTGGATTACCTAAAACAGGATCGCCTAAAAGAGAAAAGAGAGGAAGAAGAAGCAAGAGATTGGTTGATACCAATCAGATTTTTTTCAATGTCATGGCTTGCTTAATTCAAGAGTTAAATGGTTAAATTTCAACCAAGTTAAACTCAGATTGTGCCAGCCTATAGTTAGCTTAGTTGGTAGTGCGTCTGCCTTGTAAGCGCTAGGCCGCGGGTTCGATTCCCGCCAGGGGCGGATTTTATCCTGATGGGATAATGTTCGTTCTCGGAACGGCTGGCTTTCTCCTTTCCCGTCTTCCTTCTCTCTTCGATTTGGGGACGATAAGACCATAGCAGTTACAGTTCCCTCTGTCAAACTCTTAAAAAAAAAAAAAAAAAAAAAACTTTTATACTAGCCAATTAGCGAAAGGTGATTATTTTTCAACACAAAAAACAAACAAAAAAAAAAAAAAACAAAAAAAAAAACGAAACAAAAAAGAAAAAAAAAAAAGAAAACAAAAAACGAAAAAAAAACAACAAAAAAAAAAAAAAAAAAAAAAAAAAAAA
>NW_007377450.1:0-21643 GCF_000475195.1 Diaphorina citri | reverse complement strand
AGCCCTATGCATGTGGTGTGTGTGTGTGTGTGTGTGTTAGTGTTGTGATATGTGTGTACGTGGTGGCGGTGTTGTTTTGGGGTGGTATAGTGTGTGTGGTGATGGTGAGCATGTGCAGTGGTATGTATGTACGTGAGTTGAGATGTGTATGGCAACTTACCCTATTTTAACTTTTAACCCTTTTATATCTTGCGTTTTGGATTTTGGACCACCCACCCGTTGGGTGATTTTTTCTCCCTTTTCCGGCATTGCAATTTGCAAATCCCAAAATTTTGGAACAATTGGGGTTAAAAGGGTACCCATAGCTGTGACTGTGGACATCTGTCTATTCCTACCTTTTCTATACTCAGATAGAAGATATCTAGATAGATAGAGAAGTGAAAATGTCATATCCACTACTAATGATAGTGGAGATGTCAGAATGACTGAAAATTATAGCAACACCAATATTGACAAAGTAAACATTACGTAGAGTGGTTGTACGTTGTAGTTCAGATTGTAAAAGGTAGGTGTGGACTGGACAGTGGACAACGGTGCAATAAAAGTAGGTAAAATGTAAATGGTTTTAAGAAAAGCCCCAAGTAATACGAATACATCTCTATTTTCATCCGTTAGAGTGGTTGTACGTTGTAGTTCAGATTGTAAAAGGTAGGTGTGGACTGGACAACGGTGCAATAAAAGTAGGTAAAATGTAAATGGTTTTAAGAAAAGCCCCAAGTAATACGAATACATCTCTATTTTCATCCGTTACCATTTTAGAGTTGAGACATTTTTTTACTGTTCAATTTTTATTTGAAACAATTAATTATTACCTACAATAGACCTTGCTTAATTAAATGTAAATGATTTTAAGAAAAGCTCCAAGTAATACGAATACATCTCTATTTTCATCCGTTACCATTTTAGAGTTGAGACATTTTTTTACTGTTCAATTTTTATTTGAAACAATTTCTAGGTATTATTCTTAGAAACAACTCTTATAGAAATTTCCTGAAGAACTCTTGAGGATGCTTGACATTTTTTCCTCTTCCAAAATTTCAAGAAAGCACCAAACGACAAGACGACTTTCCTTTTCACTGCAAAACACCCTTTGACAACTTGACATTTTTTCCTCTTTCAAAATTTCAAGAAAGCACCAAACGACAAGACGACTTTCCTTTACACTGCAAAACACCCTTTGCTTTTCCTTTTTCCTGCTATGAAATAAAATGAAATTAAGAGGATGTTTATTTCAATATTGCTGGTTTAGGGTATAAGGAGAGCGCGCTTTATTGTATTCAAAATTCAAACAGAAAAGAAATATGTAGTAGAAAGTACCAAAATGAAAAGAAAGAAAGAAAAAGAAGAAGAAAGGGGGGGAGGGGGGACTACAAGTAGAAATTTCCTGAAGAACTCTTGAGGATGCTTGACATTTTTTCCTCTTTCAAAATTTCAAGAAAGCACCAAACGACAAGACGACTTTCCTTTACACTGCAAAACACCCTTTGTTTTTCCTTTTTCCTGCTATGAAATAAAATGAAATTAAGAGGATGTTTATTTCAATATTGCGGGTTTAGGGTATAAGGAGAGCGCGCTTTATTGTATTCAAAATTCAAACAGAAAAGAAATATGTAGTAGAAAGTACAAAAAAGAAAAGAAAGAAACAAGAAGAAGAAGAAAGGGGGGGGGAACTACAAGAAAACGAGAAGGTGAAAATAAAAGCTGGAGCTGAATGTGTGTAGAATGTAGAAAAGTATTGTTGTGTGGGAAACAGCAAAAACTATGGAATATAATGATATACGTGTCGGATTATTTGTATAATGCCCGCCTTACACCCTCAGACTGTCTGACAGACCTTAGATCTGTAATAATGTCTTAATGTGTGTGGCGGAGAAAGACGGTCTGACAGACATACGCTACAATTTGTCTGCAAACTTATCTTCTAACTTGGATCAACATTGTTCTTCACTGGTCCTTAATTTCTAGTCGTTCTGCTCCTCCTTCATCTTCTTCTTTTCCTGCTTCCTTCTTCTTCTTCTTCTTCTTCTTCTTCTTCTTCTTCTTCTTCTCTTCCACATCTCCCTTCTTCTTCATCTCCCCTTCTCCTTCTTATTCTCCTTCCCTTCCTTCGTTTCTTCTGCTTCGTTTCGAGAAATAATCTCGGAAAATAAATTGATTTGAAATTCGAAAATTGAAAATGTTGAAGAAATGCCCAAGGCAGAACAGAGACAGATTATTAACAGTAGTAATACCTGTATGTTATATGTGTATATATTATTATAAATAGTATTTATGTATGATGGTAATAAAAATGTTATTCGATTTAGTAGTAGGTACTGTATTTACATGGGCTTAGAGCAGGTTGTAGGTATATTAGGGGTAGATGTAAATGTCCTTAGAATAGTACACTAAGGGGTAGGGGTAGGTACATGACGGTGTAGGTAGGTAGGTATATACATACCTATGTAACCTATATTATAAGGGTAGGCATAGCTAGGTCGTTGTACTGGAGAGGTAGGTATACAGGGTAGGTTGTATTGGGAAGGTATAGGGTAGTTTTTATTGGGGAGAGGTAGGGTAGGTTGTTATAATGGGGGAACACGCGGTATTCTGTTCCATAGAGTGGAGAAAATATACACACGGCAAAAGCTCCTGGGGATTCAAATATCAAAAGTTCTCCCCCTCTTCCCCCCCCCTTCATGCTCTTCCCTCCCCTCTCCTTTATCTTCCCCTACTTTTTTCTCCCTCCCCTCAACTGTTCTTTCCCCCTCCCTCCGTGTGTGGCGGAGAAAGACGGTCTGACAGACATACGCTACAATTTGTCTGCAAACTTATCTTCTAACTTGGATCAACATTGTTCTTCAACGGCAAACTTGATAAAAATTTACCATACTTATGGTTTTACTTGTCTCTTATTCGATTCCATTGTCTCTTCTCTGTTTGCACTATACATACCTACTTATTCACACATATTATATTAGGTATTTGTACTTATACCTATTTTCTTCCATTCTTTCTTCTCGCGCAGGCGTCCGAAATGGAGATCATCTGGGTGATGCGCGCCGCCATTTTCGTCACCGGCATTCTGTCCACGGTCATGGCGCTCACCATTCCTTCCATCTACGGCCTCTGGTCCATGTGCTCCGACCTGGTCTACTGCATTCTCTTCCCTCAGCTTCTCATGGTGGTTCACTTCAAACACCACTGCATCCATAAATTAGATTGAATTTCCAGATAGACTACTTCGGTGCAAGAAGGTCATTTTTTGCTCTCCTGAAAAGTAGTAGGGCTTTGGGTCTTCTTGAATTGACCCCTCCATATCTATAGTTACATTAACTCCCCCAACCTAATTATCAGTACAATAAGAGCAATTTTATACCATAGGTAATTAATTATATTGAACTTAAATTTTATGATAGGTTATATCTAGTTAAATTTAAGACATTATTGATCTCTAATCTGAAAACTATACATATCGAAGAAAGTAGGGAACAAGTACTAACGTCCGTTGAGGAATGTGAAATCAAATTTCGCAGAAATTTAGCAGAAAAGATGGCAACCTAAAAGAAAAAGCTATGTGGGTACCTACATACTTTTCAATATCTGAAATAATGATTAGGTATTGCTAGAAATAGAGATATTGTGACGGAATACGTACTTGAACCTACTGTGAACTAAACATATCAACTTAGGTAAATCACAATTATCTTTAGCTGTTATAATTATATCTCGGATTAGCCTCTGAGGAATAAAATGTTTGCTACAACGTTTTAAACAAATGCATGATGGTTTTAAACAAAAATAAAGCCAACCTGGCAATAAAAAAGATGATGCCAAAAACTTTTTCCCATCCTCTTACCCATAATAACCAAGCAGTAACCTTGTGAGAAATATTCACAATCTTTGCTAAAGAAGAAGAAGAAAAAGAAGAAAAGAGAAAAATAAAAGAAAAAGGAAAGTTATAACGGAATGGAGTAAGAATATATCGAGCCAAAAGTTAAAGAAAATGAAGAAGCAAAGTAGAAGCAAGGAGAATAAAAATGTGAAAAATACAAAACGCTGCTGAGATGTGCCTATTACTTTCCTTATTTTATAAAATGACGAGGAAAGTATTGTGATCGACAAAGTCTCTAGCCGTGTTTAATTGGATCGCCCTGAACTAAGTTGAGTTAAGGCAAAATACCTAGTGGGTTTGGCGAAATATCACTGGAAAGCTGGCAGTGATCTGTGTTCAATATTCGTACTAGGTAGACCTTGGGTCCTCCATAAATTGTGTTTTTGCCTCTTTTTTATTGCTTCCAATTGCATCTCGGTGGGGCGGAAGCATTGTGCCCCTTGAGGTTAGTTTTGGGAGAAAATTTTGGTCTCCAAAATCAGAATTTTCATTCTAAATTCGGAATCTTCATTCTAAAGTCAGATTTTTTCCTCCTCAAGAGTTTTGATAGAGGGAAGTGCAACAACGAGGGTCCTAATCGTCCCAAAATCGAAAGGATAAGGAATACAGGATAGAAGAAAGCCAGCCGGTCAGCCGTTCCGAGAACGAACCTCATCTAGTTAGGATAAAGTTCGGCTCAGGCAGGAATTAAACCCTCGATCTGGCACCTCCAAGGCAGGCGCCCTACTCTCCCAGCTAATTAGGCTGGCAAACGATTATTTGTTTAGGATACAGTTCGGCTCAGGCAGGAATTAGCAAGAGTTCTCTACGTAATACGAGTATATGTAATTACAAAAGAAAACATTACATACCTGTATGTAGATGGGTGACTAGAGCTAAGTACATTATAAGGAGTAAGGAAAACGTGGTATAAATAAATGGACCTACAAAGCCCATTTATGAAATGTTTTCCTATTTATTCGATGTTTTCCTAACAGTCAAGTACCTACAATACATTATGCATATAAGACAAGGATGGCATAATATGGGCCTAGAATGCAAAATCATGCCATGTTTTCCTAGGGGCTAAGTAGATTATATGGGGCTAAGAAAACATTGCATACATGGGGCTATTACTTATAACTTATACACCTACATTGTATTATGATTCATCCAGATGAATATGGCAGCAAGGAGTCATCGACCCAAAATGAAAGAACCAATCAGAATGCGAGAATGTTTTCCTGGGGGCTAAGTAAATTAAATGAGGCTAAGAAAACATTGCATACATGGGGCTATTACTTATATTACCTATTGTATAACTTATACACCTACATTGTATTAATAGGGCTGGGAAAACATCGCATAATTGGGGCAATTAGTCTAACTTAACTTGAAAAATTACGTCATTGTGACGTCAGACTATTTTCAAAATGTCATCAGTTGCAAAGTCCCCTTATGGAACAGTCTCCTAAGACTTTTGAAGAAATATGCAACGTTACGGTTTTTCTTTCTAATGTCAAAATATTCCGAAATAAGAAGTGCAAGGTGTAGAATTAGAAACAATTGCTCTCTAGAACACTTTATGGCTACAAAGGCTCGTAAAGTGTGGGGCTCAATGCGGCATAAACTACATTGTGAAAATCCAATTCATTCAGCCTTTGAATAAACAAATTCTTGTCATCATTCAATTAAGTAGGTACGTCCACTAGCGATTAGACAGCTACCTAGTCACATCAAATTGAAATTGAAAAGGTTCAGTATCGATCCTTTTAATAATTTAGTAGAAGGTAAAAGGTCCTAGGTGTCAAAAGCATTTCCATCGGTTCATGGTTGTGGAGACCATTTAATTTAAACCCTCCCTTCAAAATTACCATTGTCGCTAATGACTGCAAAAATTCTGCTGCTAAACACAAACATCAGGTGATGGAACAAAAGGCGAACCCATTTCTGCGATCTTATCACAAATGATGTCACTGATCACTCTAATGGGACTCCCATTAAAGATCCAATCTTCGCAGATCTTTCAACTTCATTCATGGATCTCTTTACTATTATCTAACAGTTAAACCTAAACATAATTAAGGTAAGTACCAACCTACCTAATATACTCGTATACTTTCCTACCTAAACCAATTTTTTTGTAGAAGACGCTATTAGAAATACCTATTAGAACCAATTTGATAGTTAAAACATATTATGAGACTATCGCACCACTTAACACCTTAGTGTCTGCCAATCTATTGCCAGTCATAGACCCCTATATGAATTACGGTGCACTCAAAGTGTTAAAGTTCTGGTAAAATGCTTTCCTGACATCAATATGTTGAAGCATTGTGCCCTTTGAGGTTAGTTTTGGGAGAATTTTCGGGAGAAAATTTCGGTCTCCAAAATCGGAATTTTCATTTTGAAATCGGAATCTTCATTCTAAAGTCAGAGTTTTTCCTCCTCAAGAGTTTTGATAGAGGGAACTGTAACAATGAAAGTCCTAATCGTCCCAAAATCGAAAGGATAAGGAATACAGGATAGAAGAAAGCCAGCCGGTCAGCCGTTCCGAGAACGAACCTTATCTATTTAGGATAAAGTTCGCTCCAGGCAGGAATTAAACCCTCGATCTAGCGCCTCCAAGGCAGGTGCCCTACTCTCCCTGCTAATTAGGCTGGCAAACGATTATTTGTTTAGGATACAGTTCGGCTCAGGCAGGAATCGAACCCGCAAGCTATAGAGCTGCCAAGCCAAGCGGGCAAGCTAACTAGGCTGGCGAGAAAGCTTAGTGCATCACATATTGGACCGAGAGTTCTTGTCTTCAAAACTTTCTCCCTTCCTGGCTATATTGGAGTTTTCCTCTCAACTTGTGTAAATGTTTTACAGGGCTTATCATTGTCTTTCGTTATTCTTTACCACCCCTGCCCTAAGGGGTTGAGTATGTTTTAACCCTTTTATATTGTGCGTTTTGGACCACCCACCCGTTGGGTGATTTTTCTCCCTTTTCCGGCATTGCAATTTGCAAATGCCAAATTTTTGGAACAATTGGGGTTAGCAACTCTCAGTTCTAGAGGCGTTCACCAAAAACCCCCAGTCCTAGGAAACATTCGGTGAACCACTCCCAATACTAGACAGCTAGCGACCAACTCCAGGCAGCTCCTACCTTAGAGTAAGTAGAGTCCTAACAAAATATTTTCTAGGACAAATTCCAGCTTCTCATAGAAAAACCTATTCTTACCAGTAAAATTATTTCTAAGAGTTACCAGGATGTCTTATAAGAGGCGATTACGTTATTGGTTATAAGTATGTGTGCTACAAGAGGCGAGAAAATTTGGGAATTTTCATGTTTTAGATGGCAACATGGCTACAAACTACAAACATAATCATCAGCATGTCTTCTTTTCTGAGAGTGCATTGTTAAATTGAATTACCTATAAAAGGTTTGGCAGAAAATGTAGTTTACTTTGTTCAGCGGTAATAAAAAGGTAAAAAACTCCCATATAAACAGTTTTGTCTTCAAAGAACTCTAAGACCCTCGAATTCCCAATTTGCTGAAAGCTCGCAGAAAATGTAGTTTACTTTGTTCAGTGGTAATAAAAAGGTAAAAAACTCCCATATAAACAGTTTTGTCTTCAAAGAACTCTAAGACCCTCGAATTCCCAATTTGCTGAAAGCTCGGTTCACATGAGGAGCATTCAGTATTCAGTATCGGTACTGTAGACATAGGCATACCTAATGGCATAATAGACCCTCGAATTCCCAATTTGCTGAAAGCTCGGTTCACATGAGGAGCATTCAGTATCGGTACTGTAGACATAGGCATACCTACTGGTAATTGCTCACTCTTGAATTCAAGAAGTATTCTATCTTTCTGGACTTACGTTTGTTGAACGCCCTTACAAACCGTAATAATTCTTCTAGGACGTTGCCATTTATCTGTACCGATATCTTTCCAAATCATTCGATTTCATGTGAACCTGGCATAATTGAACCATTTCTGTAACTGCTAATTGCTCACTCTTGAATTCAAGAAGTATTCTATCTTTCTGGACTTACCGTTTGTTCAACGCCCTTACAAACCGTAATAATTCTTCTAGGACGTTGCCATTTATCTGTACCGATATCTTTCCAAATCATTCGATTTCATGTGAACATGGCATAATTGAACCATTTCTGTAACTGCTAATTGCTCACTCTTGAATTCAAGAAGTATTCTATCTTTCTGGACTTAACGTTTGTTGAACGCCCTTACAAACCGTAATAATTCTTCTAGGACGTTGCCATTTACCTGTACCGATATCTTTCCAAATCATTCGATTTCATGTGAACCGAGCCTTTGATGCCGTTTTCTAGTAAAAAAATAGGTGATACTATGAACAACGTGATTTTAAATAATATTAAGTATCTTACATACAGAGGAGTCAATTCAAGAAGAACCTAAGTCCATATTTGGAAAAAAGAGTTATTTGTTGTTGTTTTTGTTTTGTAGCAACTTTAGCATTATTAGTCGAAGAATCTCAATGTATAACTATCAACGACGGTTTGCACGAGTTGTGCTAACAAAAGTGCAGCGCACAATTCTAGACGAGGAATAGATTGGGATTTTACTGGTGCTACCTTAGATTTCGCACAACGTGATTTTAAATAATATTAAGTATCTTACATACAGAGGAGTCAATTCAAGAAGAACCTAAGTCCATATTTGGAAAAAAGAGTTATTTGTTGTTGTTTTTGTTTTGTAGCAACTTTAGCATTAGTCGAATGATGATGGCAGAATAAAGAAAAGACATATTTTTGTATCTGCCATACACCGGTGCGATGGTCTCTAGCCATGTTTAATTGGATCGTCCTGAACTAATCTGAGTTATTAAGGCAAAATAGTGGGTTTGGCGAAATATCACTGGAAAGCTGGCAGTGATCTGTGTTCAATATTCGTACTAGGTAGACCTTGGGTCCTCCATAAATTAGATTGAATTTCCAGATAGACTACTTCGGTGCAAGAAGGTCATTTTTTGCTCTCCTGAAAAGTAGTAAGGCTTCGGGTCTTCTTGAATTGACCCCTCCATGTCTATAGTTACACCAACTCCCCCCAACCTAATTATCAGTACAATAAGAGCAATTTTATACCATAGGTAATTATATTGAACTTAAATTTTATGATAGGTTATATCTAGTTAAATTTAAGACATTATTGATCTCTAATCTGAAAACTATACATATCGAAGAAAGTAGGGAACAAGTACCAACGTCCGTTGAGGAATGTGAAATCAAATTTCGCAGAAATTTCGCAGAAAAGATGGCAACCTAAAAGAAAAAGCATTTTATGTAGGATACCTACATACTTTTCAATATCTGAAATAAATTAGGTATTGCTAGAAATAGAGATATTGTGATGGAATACTCGGAATAGGTACTTGAACCTACTTTAAACTAAACATATCAACTTAGGTAAATCACAATTATCTTTAGCTGTTATAATTATAATCTACTATTATTTGTGTGTGATAAAAATACATATCATAGATACCTACCAAGTAGTCGTATCTTAGAAACTTGTTAGCATAGAGTTGAGTTTATTTAAAAATACAAAAAGAAAAACATTTAAAAGATGCTTTAAAAATAGATACCTACCCAAGTATTATCCTGGAAATTTGCATAAAACAGTTAAAAACGCATTATTAACATTATTTTTATTTTTAAGTAGGTACTTCTAGAGTTGCTTCTTCATGTATTGTGTATCTTCTTTTGGTCTTGAATATAAAATACTTAATAATAGTGGTATCTTCTTGCTGATAATGTTGATATAATGATCTTGATCTTGATATTCAATACTCCTTGTTTATCCTGTCAACATATGTTGGAAATTCTCTTTTACCTTATTACCTACACCTTCCACTTACTGAAGAGTTGAATTTCTTTTCATTTCTTGAAGGACATGTTGTTATACCTTTGTCCGCATTCAGGTGTCACTGACTGCCGCTTCAGAGTCTTTTATGTCGAGTAATTTTCCTTAGATTCTACCTAGGATTGTAGATCAAAGACGAGAAAATTGAACAATTAACAGGCAACAACCCAAGGAAATGGTATTATGGTAGCGTCTTTGATCATTAGTCGCTTCCCCTGCGCTATTATAATCTCAACTAGATCAAATGCTCATTTATTTTGTCCTAGTCATTGATAAGATTACCATCAGCCTTGCTTTGTGACGAACAGTGGATGAACCTTGCTCCATAAGGTTCATAGGTTCATGGATCTCAAATCTTCTCAAATGATCGTTGTCGCTAATGACTGCAAAATTCTTCGGAACATAAACATGATCCATCTCTTTACTATCTCAAATGAATTCATCGGTTCATTGGTGCAGGTTATACCGACAATTTAAATCTTACCTTCAAAATTACCGTTCTCACTAATGACTCCGCCAAAATTCTGTTCATCGCAAACATGAGATTGATCCAAAGGAAAATTCTCCTCTTTGAACTCTCCCTTCAAAATTACCATTGTCGCTAATAACTGCAAAAATCCTGCTGCTAAACACAAACATGAAGTCATGGAACAAAAGTCCAAAATAATTCTGCTCATCGCAAACATGAGATTGATCCAAAGGAAAATTCTCCTCTTTGAATTTATTGTCTCAAATGTTATCATCGATTCATGGTTGTGGAGACCATTTAATTTGAACTCTCCCTTCAAAATTACCATTGTCGCTAATAACTGCAAAAATCCTGCTGCTAAACACAAACATGAAGTCATGGAACAAAAGGCGAACCCATTTCTGCGATCTTATCACAAATAATGTCAATGATCACTCTAATGGGACTCCCATTAAAGATCCAATCTTCGCAGATCTTTCAACTTCATTCATGGATCTCTTTACTATTATCTAACAGCTCTTATCACAAATGATGTCACTGGTCACTCTAATGGGACTCCCATTAAAGATCCAATCTTCGCAGATCTTTCAACTTCATTCATGGATCTCTTTACTATTATCTAACAGGGTTACGGTGTGTAGTGTAACTTTGTTATCTCATTCATTATTTTCATTCAGTGTAATAACAAACATATCTTCATCAGATTTGTCATTGTGCTTGTGGTGATATATTATACTGTTAATAACACGATCAAGATTCAAACTAGTGTCGACGAACGACAATGGATATCATAATCTAGTTATAGAATAGTTTTTCTAAAGCTTTATCTTTCGTTTTTGGCTAATCCTTTTGTTTTTGGCTGATTAGATTTTTAATATTGCTCATTTTCTTTTGTTTTTGGTTGATTACATTTTCAATATTGTTCTATTTTCGGTGTCCCCGTGTCCAGTAGTCCAGTCAGCTTTGTCTTTTGTTAGCGACTCTAAAGAGATGAACTGAAGAATTGATATTCTCTGGATGATAGGGGTGTTTTAGGGGCTGACTCAGTGTCTTCTTCTCCTATTAGATCTATTAAATTCTAGTGCTTCTTGTTGACAACTAGAATACCTATTAGTGGTTGATTTCATTTTCAATATTGTTCTTTTTTCGGTGTCCCCGTGTCCGGTAGTCCAGCCAGCTTTGTCTTTTGTTAGCGACTCTAAAGAGATGAACTGAAGAATTGATATTCTCTGGATGATAGTGGTGTTTTAGGGGCTGACTCAGTGTCTTCTTCTCCTATTAGATCTATTAAATTCTAGTGCTTCTTGTTGACAACTAGAATACCTATTATGCGCCTTATCATTGTGCTGCTCTCTCTCTCTCTCTTTGCGCAACCCTTGATTAGCTGGAATGACTTGGATAATTTTTAGAGTAGTGTGAGATGAGTAGGTTATGTTTAGTAGTTGGTAGGTTGGTACCAATCCGATCTTTTCGGTATTTCTTCCTTATGTTTGCAGCTATGAGACTTGGTCGGAATAGTCAATATGTTATGTACCTACAATATTACAATACCATTATTATAATAGACAGCCTTACAGTCTGCAGTCTGTTATAGGTATAGGTATCCATACTATCTATCCACTTTTGAATATACTGTCATCCATTTTAGCCTTTCACCAAAACATTTTATTAAATGTTTCAGATACCCCACACGTCTGAGTTTTGTTAGTCGTGAGAATGGCAATCCTCACATCTGAAGAGATGAGAGTGAAAGTGATGAAATATGCCACTCTATTGTTATCCTAACATGGCCAAGGTGTTTGGAGCCTCTTTGGTATCTGCTTCTGCTTAGGCCATCAGGCGTATGTAGGTCCCCATCTCCCCAAACATATTCCTTGAGTGCATCAGTTGTGTACATGATTCTAATTATGACTGTTGACAAACTTGATTGTTAATTTGTTAGTTTGTTACTCAATTAGGACATTGTCAGTTGCCCAGAATTCTGAGAAAATCTGTCTTTATTTTCCAAATTTTTGCAATTTTTGAAAATTTCGTGAGATTGTATTTTATCTTCAGGTTCTTCGGAATATTGGTCATTTCTCATGTTCTACTTCATCTTATGTATGTCGTTATTCCTTATACTCGCCCTTTAAGCCCAGTACTGTTCTTCCATTGTTTCTTCTGGCGCAGGCGTCCGAAATGGAAATCATTTGGGTGATGCGCGCCGCCATTTTCGTCACCGGCATTCTGTCCACCGTTATGGCGCTCACCATTCCTTCCATATACGGCCTCTGGTCCATGTGCTCCGACCTGGTCTACTGCATTCTCTTCCCTCAGCTTCTCATGGTGGTTCACTTCAAACACCACTGCAACACGTACGGCTCGCTAGCGGCCTACATTATGGCGTTCCTGGTCCGAGTGTCTGGTGGGGAGCCACAGTTGGGCCTGTCACCCTTCATCTACTATCCGGACTATGACTATGAGAACTCGCGTCAAATGTTTCCGTTCCGGACCATGGCCATGTTGATGTCGCTGAGCACGCTGGCCTCTGTGTCCTGGCTGTCCAAGTAAGTGCGCCTGACATACTTTTTTATGGGGGTTTTCTTTTTATGTTGCTACAAATTCTTACTCTTCTAATTCTTTACTCTTTTTTCTTTTCTCCTCTTCCTCCTCCTCCTCCCCTCCTCCTTCTTCTTCTCCTTCTTTTAGTCTTCTTCTTATTCTTACATAATAAGAAGAAGTTATGGTCCCTAAAACCTCCTCCTTCTTCTTCTCCTTCTTTTAGTCTTCTTCTTATTCTTACATAATAAGAAGAAGTTATGGTCCCTAAAAGTACAGAAGTACTTACAGGGATGATGTTATTCTCCATCATCCCTGTAAGTACTTCTGTTATGTTAAGAATATTGTAAAGAAAGAATAAACTTATTATTCTTCACATTATCCTGAAGGGGGCAACCTTCTTTCTCAATAGTACCTATCACTAACCCTTATTTCGTTAAAAGTATTCGTGATTGTGCCAAAAGCAGCAGATTTTTCATTCCTGAATAAGAAGTAAGAGGAGAGAGAGAGAGAGAGAGAGAGAGAGAGAGAGAGAGAGAGAGAGAGAGAGAGAGAGAGAGAGAGAGAGAGAGTAAAAATAAAAACATCTGATTTAGTTTTTGTTTACAAGACTGATTTATTTTGAAAGAGGAATAATTTAAATTAGTTTCCGTCAGAGTGCACCACCTATTAAGCGAGATATTGTGGTGTTCCACATTACCAGCATGTTCCATAATACCACCACTTCCTCTATACTTTCCTACCTAAACCCATTTTTTGTAGAAGACGCTATTAGAAATACCTATTAGAACCAATTTGATAGAAATACCTATTAGAACCAAATTATGAGACTATTGCCAGTCATAGACCCCTATATGAATTACGGTGCACTCAAAGTGTTAAAGTTCTGGTAAAATGCTTTCCTGACATCAATATGTTATGTACCTACAATATTACAATACCATTATTATAATAGACAGCCTTACAGTCTGCAGTCTGTTATAGGTATAGGTATCCATACTATCTATCCACTTTTGAATATACTGTCATCCATTTTAGCCTTTCACCAAAACATTTTATTAAATGTTTTGGTTATTATTTTTCATTTAGGAGCTTTGACTATATTTTATAATATGAATGTCGTTCTCGCCGATGAACAGCATTTTGACAGTCGATAAACACACGATATTCAATATTACAATGGAAACTTTCCATATACCTATCTATCTAACGTATCTATCTATCCATCCATCCATCTATCTATCGTAGTTTCCATTGTACAATCTAGGCTACGCCATTTTCTTCCATGCCTTTGTTCCCTTAAAACGTAATAAGTTGGGGAAGTATCGATTCAGCGAATGTTTTCAGCCTGTCACTCAATCTGCTTCATGCATATTTTAGCACATCACAATACATTCAAGAGGTTAGGGACTATGGTAGCTTGTAGGTAGGTATCTATGCAAGTCATTAGCCCCAATCATGTTTCGATAGCAAAATGTTTGATGTTTCTATGAACGGGGTGAAGCATCGAATATTTCCATTAAAAACATCCAATAAAGTATGTAAATCATTGAATTTATTAGAAAATATTCAGTAAAATCATCCGAAAGCTCTGTAGAACACGCTAAAGTTCTTTGGAAATTTCCAATTTATCTGATGTAACTCCATTCAATTCGTCCCATCACATGTAGACCCTAACCAAATTTCCCTATATACGCGTTCTGATATGAGGAAATTTACCTAGATACGCGTCGTCGGTAAAACAAACCCCCACACACTTCTGTTTCAGGTGGTTATTCAGAACCGGCCGTCTAGCTCCGGAGTGGGACTACTTCAACTGTGTCGTCAACATCCCCGAAGACATCCGCAAAGTGCACGACCTCGGCACGCCAAGCGAAGGCCCGGGTGAACAAATGTCCGTGCTAACGGCCGGCCACATCCCATTGTACGGGGCAGCAGGACTGGTGGGTAAGGATGAAATGAACGGCCGAATCAACCCGGCCTTGGAAACGGACGAGGAGCTGGATATGCAAGATTTGGAACGGATCAAGGCGCAGAACAAATCTGAGATAAGCAATCCGTTCAAAAACCCGCACATCATTCAGAAGGTGAACAGCAACTCTCAGTTCTAGAGGCGTTCACCAAACAATCCCCAGTCCTAGGAAACATTCAGTGAACCACTCCCAATACTAGACAGCTAGCGACCAACTCCAGGCAGCTCCCACCTTAGAGTAAGTAGAGTCCTAACAAAATATTTTCTAGGACAAATTCCAGCTTCTCATAGAAAAACCTATTCTTACCAGTAAAATTATTTCTAAGAGTTACCAGGATGGCTGGGAAAACATCGCATAATTAGGGCAATTAGTCTAACTTAACTTGAAAAATTACGTCTTTGTGACGTCAGACTATTTTCGAAATGTCATCAGTTGCAAAGTTCCCTTATGGAACAGTCTCCTATAGACTTCTTTTGAAGAAATATGCAACGTTACGGTTTTTTTTTCTAATGTCAAAATATTCCGAAATAAGAAGTGCAAGGTGTAAAATTAGAAACAATTGCTCTCTAGAACACTTTATGGCTACAAAGGCTCGTAAAGTGTGGGGCTCAATGCGGCACAAACTGCATTGTGAAAATCCAATTCATTGAGCCTTGGAATAAACAAATTCTTGTCATCATTCAATTAAGTAGGTACGTCCACTAGCGATTAGACAGCTACCTAGACACATCAAATTGAAATTGAAAAGGTTCAGTATTGATCCTTTTAATAATTTAGTAGAAGGTAAAAGGTCCTAGGTGTCAAAAGCATTTCAAGCTCTCTCAAACGCAAACCTAAACATAATTAAGGTAAGTACCAACCTACCTAATATACTCGTATAGGAAGTGTGGGTAATATGGAACCCCCTTTTGTTTTTTGGCTATAACTACCAACTTGTTTGGTATGGAAAGCTGAAGCGAGATATTGTGGTGTTCCACATTACCAGCATGTTCCATAATACCACCACTTCCTCTATACTTTCCTACCTAAACCCATTTTTTGTAGAAGACGCTATTAGAAATACCTATTAGAACCAATTTGATAGAAATACCTATTAGAACCAAATTATGAGACTATTGCCAGTCATAGACCCCTATATGAATTACGGTGCACTCAAAGTGTTAAAGTTCTGGTAAAATGCTTTCCTGACATCAATATGTTATGTACCTACAATATTACAATACCATTATTATAATAGACAGCCTTACAGTCTGCAGTCTGTTATAGGTATAGGTATCCATACTATCTATCCACTTTTGAATATACTGTCATCCATTTTAGCCTTTCACCAAAACATTTAATATTATTATTTTTCATTTAGGAGCTTTGACTATATTTTATGAAATTATGAATGTCGTTCTCGCCGATGAACAGCATTTTGACAGTCGATAAACACACGATATTCAATATTACAATGGAAACTTTCCATATACCTATCTATCTAACGTATCTATCTATCCATCCATCTATCTATCGTAGTTTCCATTGTACAATCTAGGCTACGCCATTTTCTTCCATGCCTTTGTTCCTTTAAAACGCAATAAGTTGGGGAAGTATCGATTCAGCGAATGTTTTCAGCCTGTCAGTCAATCTGCTTCATGCATATTTTAGCACATCACAATACATTCAAGAGGTTAGGGACTATGGTAGCTTGTAGGTAGGTATCTATGCAAGTCATTAGCCCCAATCATGTTTCGATAGCAAAATGTTTGATGTTTCTATGAACGGGGTGAAGCATCGAATATTTCCATTAAAAACATCCAATAAAGTATGTAAATCATTGAATTTATTAGAAAATATTCAGTAAAATCATCCGAAAGCTCTGTAGAACACGCTAAAGTTCTTTGGAAATTTCCAATTTATCTGATGTAACTCCATTCAATTCGTCCCATCACATGTAGACCCTAACCAAATTTCCCTATATACGCGTTCTGATATGAGGAAATTTACCTAGATACGCGTCGTCGGTAAAACAAACCCCCACACACTTCTGTTTCAGGTGGTTATTCAGAACCGGCCGTCTAGCTCCGGAGTGGGACTACTTCCACTGTGTCGTCAACATCCCCGAAGACATCCGCAAAGTGCACGACCTCGGCACGCCAAGCGAAGGCCCGGGTGAACAAATGTCCGTGCTAACGGCCGGCCACATCCCATTGTACGGGGCAGCAGGACTGGTGGGTAAGGATGAAATGAACGGCCGTATCAACCCGGCCTTGGAAACGGACGAGGAGCTGGATATGCAAGATTTGGAACGGATCAAGGCGCAGAACAAATCCGAGATAAGCAATCCGTTCAAAAACCCGCACATCATTCAGAAGGTGAACAGCAACTCTCAGTTCTAGAGGCGTTCACCAAACAATCCCCAGTCCTAGGAAACATTCAGTGAACCACTCCCAATACTAGACAGCTAGCGACCAACTCCAGGCAGCTCCTACCTTAGAGTAAGTAGAGTCCTAACAAAATATTTTCTAGGACAAATTCCAGCTTCTCATAGAAAAACCTATTCTTACCAGTAAAATTATTTCTAAGAGTTACCAGGATGTCTTACAAGAGGCGATTACGTTATTGGTTATAAGTATGTGTGTTACAAGAGGCGAGAAATTTTGGGAATTTTCATGTTTTAGATGGCAACATGGCTACAAACATAATCATCAGCATGTCTTCTTTTCTGAGAGTGCATTGTTAAATTGAATTACCTATAAAGGGTTTGGCAGTGAAGGTTTGTAGCGAGGGCTTCGGCTGAGTTTCCTCGCTACGCGAAAGGGTGTAAATTTGAAAGTTTTAAGACGAAACGAAAGCCGCATTTTAGATGGCAACATGGCTACAAACTACAAACATAATCATCAGCATGTCTTCTTTTCTGAGAGTGCATTGTTAAATTGAATTACCTATAAAAGGTTTGGCAGAAAATGTAGTTTACTTTGTTCAGCGGTAATAAAAAGGTAAAAAACTCCCATATAAACAGTTTTGTCTTCAAAGAACTCTAAGACCCTCGAATTCCCAATTTGCTGAAAGCTCGGTTCACATGAGGAGCATTCAGTATTCAGTATCGGTACTGTAGACATAGGCATACCTACTGGTAATTGCTCACTCTTGAATTCAAGAAGTATTCTATCTTTCTGGACTTACCGTTTGTTCAACGCCCTTACAAACCGTAATAATTCTTCTAGGACGTTGCCATTTATCTGTACCGATATCTTTCCAAATCATTCGATTTCATGTGAACCGAGCCTTTGATGCCGTTTTCTAGTAAAAAAATAGGTGATACTATGAACAACGTGATTTTAAATAATATTAAGTATCTTACATACAGAGGAGTCAATTCAAGAAGAACCTAAGTCCATATTTGGAAAAAAGAGTTATTTGTTGTTGTTTTTGTTTTGTAGCAACTTTAGCATTAGTCGAATGATGATGGCAGAATAAAGAAAAGACATATTTTTGTATCTGCCATACACCGGTGTGATGGTCTCTAGCCATGTTTAATTGGATCGTCCTGAACTAATCTGAGTTATTAAGGCAAAATAGTGGGTTTGGCGAAATATCACTGGAGGTCGAATGATGATGGCAGGATAAAGAAAAGACATATTTTTGTATCTGCCATACACCGGTGCGATGGTCTCTAGCCATGTTTAATTGGATCGTCCTGAACTAATCTGAGTTATTAAGGCAAAATAGTGGGTTTGGCGAAATATCACTGGAAAGCTGGCAGTGATCTGTGTTCAATATTCGTACTAGGTAGACCTTGGGTCCTCCATAAATTATAAAATATGTAAATCATCGAATTTATTAGAAAATATTCAGTAAAATCATCCGAAAGCTCTGTAGAACGTAGAACACGCTAAAGTTCTTTGGAAATGTCCAATTTATCTGATGTAACTCCATTCAATTCGTCCCATCACATTGCGTCGTCGGTAAAACTTAAACCCCCACACACTTCTGTTTCAGGTGGCTATTCAGAACCGGCCGTCTAGCTCCGGAATGGGACTACTTCAACTGTGTCGTCAACATCCCCGAAGACATCCGCAAAGTGCACGACCTCGGCACGCCAAGCGAAGGCCCGGGTGAACAAATGTCCGTGCTAACGGCCGGCCACATCCCATTGTACGGGGCCGCAGGGCTGGTGGGTAAGGATGAAATGAACGGCCGTATCAACCCGGCCTTGGAAACGGACGAGGAGCTGGATATGCAAGATTTGGAACGGATCAAGGCGCAGAACAAATCCGAGATAAGCAATCCGTTCAAAAACCCGCACATCATTCAGAAGGTGAACAGCAACTCTCAGTTCTAGAGGCGTTCGTTCACCAAACAACCCCCAGTCCTAGGAAACATTCAGTGAACCACTCCCAATACTAGACAGCTAGCGACCAACTCCAGGCAGCTCTTACCTTAGAGTAAGTAGAGTCCTAACAAAATATTTTCTAGGACAAATTCCAGCTTCTCATAGAAAAACCTATTCTTACCAGTAAAATTCCCTGCCCTAAGGGGTTGAGTATATTTTAACTTTTAACCCTTTTATATCTTACGTTTTGGACCACCCACCCGTTGGGTGATTTTTCTCCCTTTTCCGGCATTGCAATTTGCAAATGCCAAATTTTTGGAACAAATGGGGTTAAAAGGGTACCCATAGCTGTGACTGTGGACATCTGTCTATCCCCACCTTTTCTATACTCAGATAGAAGATATGATAGATAGAGAAGTGAAAATGTCATATCCACTACTAATGATAGTGGAGATGTCAGAATGACTGAAAATTATAGCAACACCAATATTGACAAAGTAAACATTACCTACGTAGAGTGGTTGTACGTTGTAGTTTGGATTGTAAAAGGTAGGTGTGGACTGGACAACGGTGCAATAAAAGTAGGTAAAATGTAGAATAGAATAGAATAGAATATACCTTGTTTATCCTGCTCGAATGAGACTAAAAAGTCCCTTTACCCCAGCAGTCTAAACAAGGATGTGGAAAACAGCAAAAACTATGGAATATACCTAATGATATAGGGTAAGTGTACCATTTATTCGCCCACCTAAAAAACGTACCATTTATTGGCCCACCTGTACCATACGCCACATAAGTCTGAACTGGACGAACTTTTTCAAGATCCAATTTCATCAAAAGAAAGGGCTTAAAGACTGCTATCAAACCAGTGCTATTCAAAAATTGTAGTCATAAAAACAAAAATTAGAAAAATAAATGTGGGCAGGTGGGCCAATAAATGGTACATTTTTTAGGTGGGCGAATAAATGGTACACTTACCCTACGTGTCGGATTATTTGTATAATGCCCGCCTTACACCCTTACACCCTCAGACCTTCTGACAGACCTAGATCTGTAATAATGTCTTAACGTGTGTGGCGGAGAAAGACGGTCTGACAGACATACGCTACAATTTGTCTGCAAACTTATCTTCTAACTTGGATCAACATTGATCTTCAACGGCAAACTTGATAAAAATTTACCATACTTATGGTTTTACTTGTCTCTTATTCGATTCCATTGTCTCTTCTCTGTTTGCACTATACATACCTACTTATTCACACATATTATATTAGGTATTTGTACTTATACCTATTTTCTTCCATTGTTTCTTCTGGCGCAGGCGTCCGAAATGGAAATCATTTGGGTGATGCGCGCCGCCATTTTCGTCACCGGCATTCTGTCCACGGTCATGGCGCTCACCATTCCTTCCATCTACGGCCTCTGGTCCATGTGCTCCGACCTGGTCTACTGCATTCTCTTCCCTCAGCTTCTCATGGTGGTTCACTTCAAACACCACTGCAACACGTACGGCTCGCTAGCGGCCTACATTATGGCGTTCCTGGTACGAGTGTCGGGTGGGGAGCCACAGTTGGGCCTCTCACCCTTCATCTACTATCCGGACTATGATTACGAGAACTCGCGTCAAATGTTTCCGTTCCGGACCATGGCCATGTTGATGTCGCTGAGCACGCTGGCCTCTGTGTCCTGGCTGTCCAAGTAAGTGCGCCTGACATACTTTTTTATGGGGGTTTTCTTTTTATGTTGCTACAAATTCTTACTCTTCTAATTCTTTACTCTTTTTTCTTTTCTCCTCTTCCTCCTCCTCCTAATAACAAACATATCTTCATCAGATTTGTCATTGTGCTTGTGGTGATATATTATACTGTTAATAACACGATCAAGATTCAAACTAGTGTCGACGAACGACAATGGATATCATAATCTAGTTATAGAATAGTTTTTCTAAAGCTTTATCTTTCGTTTTTGGCTAATTAGATTTTTAATATTGCTCATTTTCTTTTGTTTTTGGTTGATTACATTTTCAATATTGTTATTTTTTCGGTGTCCCCGTGTCCGGTAGTCCAGCCAGCTTTGTCTTTTGTTAGCGACTTTAAAGAGATGAACTGAAGAATTGATATTCTCTGGATGATAGGGGTGTTTTAGGGGCTGACTCAGAGTCTTCTTCTCCTATTAGATCTATTAAATTCTAGTGCTTCTTGTTGACAATTAGAATATTATGCGCCTTATCATTGTGCTGCTCTCTCTCTCTCTTTGCGCAACCCTTGATTAGCTGGAATAACTTGGATAATTTTTAGAGTGGTGTGAGGTGAGTAGGTATGTTTAGTAGTTGGTAGGTTGGTACCAATCCGATCTTTTCGGTATTTCTTCCTTATGTTTGCAGCTATGAGACTTGGTCGGAATAGTTATAGGTAGTCAGTTACCCCACACGTCTGAGTTTTCTTTGTTATAGTCGTGAGAATGGCAATCCTCACATCTGAAGAGATGAGAGTGAAAGTGATGAAATATGCCACTCTATTGTTCCCCTAACATGGCCAAGGTGTTTGGAGCCTCTTTGGTATCTGCTTCTGCTTAGGCCATCAGGCGTATGTAGGTCCCCATC
>NW_007377449.1:633845-657550 GCF_000475195.1 Diaphorina citri | reverse complement strand
CTCTGATATCTGATAGCATTAAAGGCGCCAATACACTGTAGACTTTTTTTTTTCGCGAGACCGAGTCTAGTAAAAAAAGTCTACATTGTACGGGCACCTTAAAGTCACTATAACTTGACCTACAGAATAACTTACCTAAGCTGTCAAGCTGAGGATCTCCCATGTAGATCTTATAACGGTAGACTCTGATATCTGATAGCATTAAAGGCGCCAATACACTGTAGACTTTTTTTTTTCGCGAGACCGAGTCTAGTAAAAAAAAGTCTACATTGTACGGGCACCTTAACGTCACTATAACTTGACCTACAGAATAACTTACCTAAGCTGTCAAGCTGAGGATCTCCCATGTAGATCTTGTAGTTGATGGTATAATTATCGGGGCCTTGCCGTCTGGACATCCTGTAGGCTGGAGTTACCCTCGTCACAGATACCAGGGTCTTAAGGAGAATGCCCATCCGGCCGTAGATGGAATAGTTCATACGACTGTCACTCTGAGCGGGCCCAACCTGGAAGGAAGACATAGAGTATTAGATACCGTAGATAGAGAGATAAAGGAAGGTTTGGCTGATTTGGACTGGTCCAGAGACAGAATTTGGAAGGAAAACAGACAGACCTGACTTTAACGGGGACTCCGACTGCAGTAAATCCAAAAAGAGGAGTAAAAATTAGGAGCCATTAAAATTACCAATTGGCTCCATGACTCTACACTACATACAGATAGGGAGAAAGGAGCTGCACCAAGGGGAGTTGATGGTCTCTAGCTAAGATTGCTTGGCCCGTCCCGAACCGCAGCCAACCATCATTAGGAAAACTTATGCTTTTCCTTTGAAGCGTGATAAAACCTTTGTAACCTCCAGCTAGGGACAGGGTTAGTCCCTTTGTGTCTAATGGAAGCGATTAAGCGCACAGACCCTATGCGGCTCAACTTACCCCAATACACCAGGTTTCCAGCGTCATCACATCATCGTCAGCAGTTCTCAGGTAGATCTCCACACACAGTGGTTGGCGGGACGTCGTTATCTCCCCGTGAATACTCATCAGCTTCTTGGCTTCTACGGATACCTCGGGCAAATCATTCACAGCCAGGTTGAACTGAAAATAGAAAAAAGACCGTCAAATTAGCTCCGGGTCAGGTGGGTTGGAACTCATCACATGCCTTTAGGCACACTCCATTAATTAAGGATCTAGGTTTTCCTTGCCGTTTACTCCCCGAAGAAGAGCAGTTCCCTCAAAAGGCCCAGCCATGTAGCATACTTAGAAGATTACCTAATAAGTCTAATAACCCAATTTTCAAAAGGAGAAATCGCTCCAATATTGCACTAAATATATCGCTACTGGATCACGTTTCCATTATCATATTATCAACACACTTGAACTTTTCCGACCTTTACTCGGGTACAGACTTTCTAGGTGAATAAATTTCCTCAATCGGCAAATTTTATTGTTTCTCTCGATTATAAAATCGCTCAATATAAAATTTTCTTTCGCCAAAGGTTTTATCGGGAGTAGGTATACGCACATCGCCCTATGGACGTCACGACCTTTGTGTAAATTGCCTTCACTGCGGATGTGGTTATTTATGAGATTTAAAACCTCCACTTACATGTTAGAGCGAAGTGTAGCTGTCAGTAAATCTATGACAGCAAGGTCGTCTGGAGCCGGTTATGTCAAACCCACCCAGAGAGCGTTGGTTGTTGGCTCCGGCCGGTAAATGGAGTGCCCACCATATCTTGTTAGAACCTTTCTAGGAGGCTGCCCTCAGATCTGATTTTGTGTAGGATATTGTAAACATTTTATGCCTGTATAAGGAATTTGATTAGTTCTGGACCCCATTGGGCTTTTGGGATCCTCACAGGAGCCCTTTCATGAAGTCCCCATCATTGACTGTACTCCCACTTCATGGTTAATATAAGATGGTTATAGAAAGCCTTAAACACCCACGGTATATTGTAATAATAGCAAGAAAACAAGAATAGGGAAAATTTGGTTTTTCAGGAAAAAATGCAAAGCATCAAACGTTTCTTTACTGAAGTACCTACAATTTTCATCGACAAACACCGACATTGAGCATACAAAGGAACTAATGTCAACAAAGGATATTGTTGTTTTTCAGAAACCGAGGAAAAGTCCGCGCCAGATTAACATATTTAGCTGGACCGGATGGAATAAACAAACAACATTCATTTGACATTCACGTATAAATTTTCTGGAGATACAGGAGTGGCGCCTAGCGCCTATCGCTTGAAATGCACAGAATATTAAACACGATTGGTAAATAAAGTATTAATCCAACGTTGTCACTTGAGACATTTTCAAAGAACACAAACTACATGACGTTAAGTAACTAATACGATGACTAAATCTGGGGATTGCCCCGCGCTAAACGCACGACTTGATTCGAAAATTTATTCGTTGTTTACAGCCGCTGTTTCTCCATTAGGTTGGGCAGATTGCCTAGAAATTTCCATTCGTTCTGGATTGATAACGAAGCATCCAGCTATGCATTTGGTATTTCATCTCAATCATTAAGAAACATTGTATTTGTTTAGATGTTTAGTCTGAGCTGAGGTTTATAAATAAAATAGAAATGTAAAGGAGTATTCCGTATTTACCAAGATCTAACAAGTTATTTGTACTTTCCAAAACAAGTTTTATTACGTAGATGTTATATTAGGAGATTGTGTTTTCCAACAAGATACTCTTTGAGACTTTGAGGAAAACTCGACTAGGGAGCGAAGGTATCACCAGACACCAGACATCAATAGGTATCCCGGTATTGGGTCACGTTGCACAACATCTGCTAACATAATGCTTATCAAGTGCATTTGAACGTGCTAGCATCACCTCTCCAGCTCCACAATTAGAATACAATTACTGGAGAAACATCTTGGAGTTTAGAGTTCACTCCAGCAATGAGCACTCAATTGGGAGCATCGTTTCCTCCGACTTTCAGATCAGTTGTTAGGTCGTTACCTAATTTGTTTATAGCTAGCAGAGTGCATATGTATTTCACCAAAAAATGTGTCATCAGTAAACACCATTATTGAGAGCAAGGGAGCAGATAATCCCTCATTATCTACCGTTCTTATGGAGTCGATGTGTGCCAATGAGATTTTATCTTAGACACGGAGATAATTTTTTTCTCGTTCTTCTTTTTTCTAACACTTCTGTTCGCTTCCAAAAATAGATTTTTTGTGTTTCAGAAACCTTGGATTAATTTTGTTATCCCTTGGTTTTATGGCTTGATTCAACACTCAACAGTGGTCTCTCTTATCCATCTGGATGTCTCTTCTTCTCCTCCTCCAATATTGTGAATGGAACCCTCAACATCTAGTCAGGTTGTTCGTGACGAAACCCATCAATTAATTCATGATGGATGTCAAATAAAATCAACCTTTTTTGAATCCCTTGGTTTTATGGCTTGATTCAACACTCAACAGTGGTCTCTCTTATCCATCTGGATGTCTCTTCTTCTCCTCCTCCAATATTGTGGATGGAACCCTCAACATCTAGTCAGGTTGTTCGCGACGAAACCCACCAATTAATTCATGATGAATGTCAAATAATATCAACCTTTTTTGAGCCATTCTACTCGTAGTATCATCTGTGGAAGTAGTCTCGTGTAAGCCTGTAAGTCAAAGGTTTGTCAGCCTTAAGGTTCAACAACCTTCAGTACAAACAATCCAAGCAAACATCAAAGGCTAAACGACTACGAGTGAACAAAAGGTGACAAATATAGTGACGTATAGGAGGTACCACATATCGGATATGCTGGTATACCAATTGGCAAACATAAGCCTTTATACGTCTAAATATAAATGCTCAATTTTACTGTCACTTATACGAGATATTTTTATATTTAGAAAATCTGATTGGATAATTATTGAAAAATAAGAAAAACTAATAGCTGATTAAAAATCTGTCATGTTCGTATGTAATTCTTTTTACTTAAAGCTTTAAAACGCTAAACGCCTTTCTTTTTCAGTAGCTTCTTTATCAAATGTTTCTGAAAACAGGTATAAGGATGAGGGACATATCTTACCTTAATTTCAGACTGTAAAATCAAGAATTTGCCGTCATTGTATTAGTACACTAGGCAGAGGTACTGATAAGTTGATAACAGAGTTGGTAAAGCAAGGAATGCGTTTAATTGCACAATTAGGAAGAAGGTGCTTCATACATTACGGATATTTAAATTTTAATCTCATCATTCCCGCTCATTTTAAACTAGCATTTTCCTCTATAACTACTTATCTAGTCGTAGTTACCTATAAATTACCTATCAAGTGGATTCGGAACTAAATAGATAGAGCTCGTAAGTACTTACATCCAATATGGGTAACAAACAATTTTATTTTTTGAACAATTTAAAAATAATAATTACCTAGGTACCTCTAGAAACATAAAATAAAGAAATCAACTTTCTTCTTTTACTATGACACTTTTACCACTCAATTGGGGCCGACATATTGAAATAAAGGAATCAACTGGATACCATTTTGTGCAAAATTATCACCTTACTTACTTAATTTCCGTGTCCTCTTCTTTCTCATCAAATCTTTCTTCCCCAGTAATTTGAGACATAAATTGCCCTGAAATTAACTACCTCTAATCCTATAAAGTACCCAGTAGAGCTAATACATGGCGCACAGTCATCTATTTAAATTCCTAGATTTCCCAGTTTTAAATTGTATCGTTATGACATAGGCCAAATCAATGCCGGCGAACAGACCGCCTGATGGACCTAGGTCTGAGCATAAGTGACCGGGATAAAATATAAATGTGAGTTAAGCCTTTGCTTGTATCCAGTGCTTTACACATTTTTCTACTATTATTGCTGGCCTCTTACTACGTCCACTACAATGTAGTCATATTCATATAGAAGCCATATGGTTCGAGGCTCATCAATATACACTATGCCTACTATGTCGTATTCAATTACATTATTATGCTAATATGAGGACTCGCCGATAGTACTAGGTTTACTGTTAGTTTGCTATTGTTTCCCTTTGTGTCACCAATCGATTTGTTCAGACCTCTTTCTCTGCTGACAAATCGGAACCGAATCGTATCCGGGAGTTCCCATGCGTTATGGAAGAATACAATAGAACAGAAGAAGAGTTCTCGACTGATATCTGAAATTCATAAGTTCGGATATTTCGAATGTTTTGAACATTCCACATATCGTTCCACCTTTTTTGGTTCACCACTCGCTTTAGTAGCTCAAGTGTTCGTATATTCGTAAAAGCTTAACCCATCCTTTGAGGCTGTTTTCCCCTACACCTAAGCCTCGGACTGAGCTTTTAGTGCTCACCTGGTAATCACGAGGTCGTGGGTGCTAATCTCAATGACATTTTATCTTGAATTATTTGAGAATTTGACAATACTAGTGGTCAAAAAAGCACCAGCATTACTAAATGGACTTTCAGACAGTATAAATAGGCACTAGCATTACTAAATGGACTTAATCATTTACAGGCAAAATAAATATAGGCACCAGCATTAACTGTGTTCTTCCTTCATCATAAAGTGTAAATATTGCTCAGAGACATGGATGGGTCTCTATGTACTTCTCTGCTGCATAATCATGGATTTAATCTTCTTCGCCAAGCATTCCAACCAGCTCCAGGTCTTCAGGCTTTGCATTTATTAAATTTACATATTACCGACTAGGTAATTCTTTACGACTCTCATTTCACCTTTCCGTGTGTCTATAGAGTACGTCTAGATTCAGCTTTTAGCATATCTATAGTTATACTATGTGACTATGTCTGTGCCTAGGAATTCTATCTGCTAACATAATGCTTATCAAGTGCATTTGAACGTGCTAGCATCACCTCTCCAGCTCCACAATTAGAATACAATTACTGGAGAAAAATCTTGGAGTTTAGAGTTCACTCCAGCAATGAGCACTCAATTGGGAGCATCGTTTCCTCCGACTATCTTACCTTAATTTCAGACTGTAAAATCAAGAATTTGCCGTCATTGTATTAGTACACTAGGCAGAGGTACTGATAAGTTGATAACATAGTTGGTAAAGCAAGGAATGCGTTTAATTGCACAATTAGGAAGAAGGTGCTTCATACATTACGAATATTTAAATTTTAATCTCATCATTCCCGCTCATTTTAAACTAGCATTTTCCTCTATAACTACTTATCTAGTCGTAGTTACCTATAAATTACCTGTCAAGTGGATTCGGAACTAAATAGATAGAGCTCGTAAGTACTTACATCCAATATGGGTAACAAACAATTTTATTTTTCGAATTAGCTAGCAGAGTGCATATGTATTTCACCAAAAAATGTGTCATCAGTAAACACCATTATTGAGAGCAAGGGAGCAGATAATCCCTCATCATTATCTACCGTTCTTATGGAGTCGATGTGTGCCAATGAGATTTTATCTTAGACACGGAGATAATTTTTTTCCCGTTCTTCTTTTTTCTAACACTTCTGTTCGCTTCCAAAAATAGATTTTTTGTGTAGGTGCTCTGTTTCTTGAGATGCACACAAATTTGGGTATTTCAGAGACCTTGGATTAATTTTGCTCGGTAGGTACATAAACTTTGGAGGGAAACTCGTGTCAGATAATCAGGTAGCTCATCGACTTGTGGTCTAACGAGTTTTGCCCAAGCAATTCATAAACCAATTAGTGGAATAATGAGAGTAGTAAAACGAGGAGTAGTTCTTCAGTCATTAAAAATTAGCTAATTATTTCACTTATGCTTGGGCTTTAATAGAGAAATCCAAGAATGTACATGAATACCTACACTGTGCTGTTTTCACATATAATAATGCACTTTCTTCGTTCCAATGGATAGCACGAAGTAGAAATGTGGACAGTTACCTCTAGCATGCAAGTTTACCTGACCAAGATTTGCTTCTGATTACCTACCGAAGTCTAACTAGACATTGCAGCCAAGAAAGAAGATGATACATATTTAAAGCAGGTATATAAATGAAGTGAACGGAAAAAATAGCGACCGAGATTTCACAATAGTCAAGGGCTCATCCGCGGTTATACACAGGGCTAGGCTAGGCTTGAAAAATGAAAGAAATAATGAACCCCAACCTGGCCTAGCCCTGGATAAAACCACCACCTGATAAATAGGACTCATCTCAAGTCCCAGAAAACATGGAAACTACATTTTTGGGAATCACAATAATAAGTCCAAGTAATAATATTTCCTGTTGGTTATCTAACACTAAAAAGCCAATAATAATAAACAACATCAATGTGACGTCTCTCTCATTCAATATCAAAATCACCTCACAATCTACATAACTCCATTCCCGGTAAAATCATTGGAGATCATCGGAGTTACCAAGGTGGGTGCAATCATTATGAGATTAGCTACCTAGCTACGTCCTATATCTTATCAGTTATTGATTGGAATTTTCCTTAAACTTCTCAAACTTCAAGGAATTTACCGGAGGGTGTGGTACTGGAATTCTTTCTCTGGCTCTGGATTTAGATCGTCCGCCCATAAGAAGCCAATTTTCCACTTGAATTGAAGGTTTCCCTTTTAATGAAGGTTCTGAGACCTAAATATCCTTTCCTTAAGGGGATTCTGAGACCTAAATTTCTTCAAAACAATTGATAAACTCTGCTCTGTACAAATTTCCAATAGAAAGTAAAAATTGACCCTTTCAGACAGCTGGCTGGGGTAGAGGGACTTTTTAGTCATATTTGAGCAGAACAAACAAGGTCCATTTCATTCTAGTATCTAATTATAGGTATTTCAAGTGCCATGGAGCTTTAACTTCACTTATCGTTCAAATGTCAACGACTGCTCAATGGTTCTAGTGATAACCTCTAGCGCACACTTCCAAGAGCAAATAGTCTCTTCAAATTGACTATCAGAACGGCCATATGTCTAATATTAAATATGACACATACGCTCATTATCAACACAAGAGCCAAAGTTCACAGTGCGTCTGTCTCGCGCTTATCACTACTTGGTATTTCTGAAAAACGATCCCTTATGTTAGTTACACAACAGTGTAATGCTACGACCAAAACTAGGCTCATAGGTTGTCAAGTTTGTATCAACCTATACGTCCTTAATAGCCATGGATCATGGAAGTCCAATTCCATTATCTACCATCTTCATCACATTTTGGGGGTTTGCTTGGATTAGCCTAATATTAATACGCAGACTTGCTCTTACGGGACCGTTTCAATCAACTCCCTAAAATAGCTTTATTAGAGTCTGAGCACGAAAGCTGATTGATATAATACCACCCTGGTTGCGTTTTTTTCTTAGAATACGTCAATACGTTTCTAGTAACGATAACTCTTTATTGGCAATACTTCTATTTACAAGACCTGGATCAACAGAGAAAAACCTGTTCCTCTCTCAGGATACCACACAAAATACTGCAATGACTCGACAGAAATGTGCAGCGAATCAAAAACAAATGAAAGAAGTGCGTCATAGCAGAAATCAACGGGGCAACACATTGAAAACAACAATGTTTACAACATGACATGCCGACATACATGCAACAGCATATTTCAAATAATTAGGGACTCCCGACATCATTACAAGTACATAGTAGGAATATTGTTACATAAATACTATACTTGAGTAGGAATCACCATGTATGTAGGTACATAACTCGAGAAGGAATCATCATGTAGGTAGGTACTTAAATGGTAGCTGTGAAATGCCTTAACAAGAAACTCTGTCTTCAATGTTACGGTGATGAATAAAATAATAGTAATTAGCTCCCTATGTACTACATAGATGTTTATTTCAATCTTGCGCTAAAAATAAATCTCCGTAATGAGCAATTGCACCTGTTCACCTTGTAGTTGCCCCGGCAACCAAACGCCATCTTATACTGACGTTATTCACACAAACATGGTTGTGCTTCGACTATCGAGTCCGAGGAATGTCAGGTATGTAGGATAAAACAAGACTTGGTCGCCTGATTGGGTCTGAACTGAAGACATATCAGGAATCCTGACCAGCTGCCCGATGCGCATTTACTTAGTATTGAGGACCGTTGCATTTTTAAGAGCACAAGAGACGTTATATGCTAAAGAAAAGAACAAAATATTAAAGTAAAACAGGAAAGTACATATCTTTGCAAACTTCAGATTTGGGTTACAAAACGACTTTTCCGAGTTTTCTGCCATTCATCAAATTCTGAAAAGAACAACGCTCCCAAAAATACATCGAAGAACTTCAGCAAAAACTTCTGAAGCTTCCTTTACCAGTTACAAAGTAGTTTCACAGTGGTTTTCTACTTCGAACGAGACAAAATAACCAGCTCGTCTCTATGATGACAGAACTTAGAACAGAGAATTTCATCACATACAATGTAAAGAACTAAAGAATGTGTGGCATTCTATAATCTATACTTCTATAGCAGGGGTGGCCACTAACCTTGCCTTCGGGAGCCGCAATCCCATGAAGCCGATTCAGGACGAGCCACGCCGCAGGCGAAATTTTGGTCTACAATCTTCAGAATGGAAATGGTGATCTTTAGCTCCGGACAAGAAATTTTTCAACAAGTGTGAACCATGATTAGAGAGCCGCACAAGATCGTCTCGCGAGCAACGTTATGGCCACCCCTGTTCTATATGATGCTATCACCACACATTACATATTCTGTACATGGAAGTATACGAGACTGATCGTGGGTGTATCCGGAGCTGCTATTACACCCGTCATTTCATTCATTGAGTCAGCTCATTTCTATCTCATTCCATTTCTACTTCATTCATTGAGAGAAATGACGTGGTCTTCAATGACTTCCACTCCGCGTTCTTTGCCCCAATATGTTCTTGCATAACCTCCACTTACATGTTAGAGCGAAGTGTAGCTGTCAGTAAATCTATGACAGCAAGGTCGTCTGGAGCCGGTTATGTCAAACCCACCTAGAGAGCGTTGGTTGTTGGCTCCGGTATCCAAAAAGAGGAGTAAAAATTAGGAGCCATTAAAATTACCAATTGGCTCCATGACTCTACACTACATACAGATAGGGAGAAAGGAGCTGCACCAAGGGGAGTTGATGGTCTCTAGCTAAGATTGCTTGGCCCGTCCCGAACCGCAGCCAACCATCATTAGGAAAACTTATGCTTTTCCTTTGAAGCGTGATAAAACCTTTGTAACCTCCAGCTAGGGACAGGGTTAGTCCCTTTGTGTCTAATGGAAGCGATTAAGCGCACAGACCCTATGCGGCTCAACTTACCCCAATACACCAGGTTTCCAGCGTCATCACATCATCGTCAGCAGTTCTCAGGTAGATCTCCACACACAGTGGTTGGCGGGACGTCGTTATCTCCCCGTGAATACTCATCAGCTTCTTGGCTTCCATCATGCAAACAGAAAACAGCACCATCAATGAAATTCTACGAATTGAAGAAACACTCAAAGCCAATTCCATCTCTCAACAGATGAAGTAACAAACAATTCCAACTCTCAGAATTGCTCAAGTTCATGTGTGTGCGAGGTTAAAAATAAATCTCTCAGATACATATAAACTGCAGCAAAATACTCAACATTCCTGATGGGAGTTGCAGCGTGCACGCTGAAAATTTAACCATTTACGCTATGCACTGAACCTGCCTTGAACTTACCGAGCGCTTGGTGTATTAATAGTAAATGGTCAGGGGTACATGAACTTATTACGACACTGAACCTTGCTACTTTTAGAACTTGCGAGTAACTGCAAAGTTGCAAACTCGGGAGCTTCAATGCAGGTGAACGTAATGAGCATATGGCTCCGGTCGGTAAATGGAGTGCCCACCATATCTTGTTAGAACCTTTCTAGGAGGCTGCCCTCAGATCTGATTTTGTGTAGGATATTGCAAACATTTTATGCCTGTATAAGGAATTTGATTAGTTCTGGACCCCATTGGGCTTTTGGGATCCTCACAGGAGCCCTTTCATGAAGTCCCCATCATTCACTGTACTCCCACTTCATGGTTAATACAAGATGGTTGTAGAAAGCCTCAAACGCCCACGGTATATTGTAATAATAGCAAGAAAAACAAGAATAGGGAAAATTTTGGTTTTTTCAGGAAAAAATACAAAGCATCAAATTTAATGTTTCTTTACTGAACTACCTACAATTTTCACCGACAAACACCGACATTGAGCATACAAAGGAACTAATGTCAACAAAGGATATTGGTGTTTTTCAAAACCCGAGGAAAAGTCCGCGCCAGATTAACATATTTAGCTGGACTGGATGGAATAAACAAACAACATTCATTTGACATTCACGTATAAATTTTCTAGAGATACAGGAGTGGTAGTGCCTTTCCAATGTTGAAAAATTTCGCCCTTCCCTTTAAAAATACTCAGCAAGCAGTAAGGTAAGTTGGGACTTCGATAAAATCTGACATTGTTAATTTTTCTTCTGCCAGGCATTCTCTTCTTCTATTACTTTCTTTTTCCTTGCAAGATGCGGAGTCGATTTCATGACCACTTTAGGCTGACGAGACGGTTACATCACCATGATTGCTATCACGTCAGGCTGAGATTTAAAGTTAGAATGAAGTTAAAGGTGACAATGTTTAACTTATTGTTTCATGAGCAAGTTTTCATCAGAAAATGGTTTCTTCAAATTCAATTGAATTAAATTGTTTGAAATTCGTTATCAGTTTAACCTCGTGATGTGCGGCTGCAGTTCTCTCCGGAATTGCCCAAATTGTTTCCCCGACATAGCTTATCACGCCATCGGATCAGACAATTGGACAATTAGTGTACAATATGTCTGACCTTACTGACATAGGCTATTTATAGAGCGACAAAAAATGTTTCTCTCCTATGCCAATTATTGAATTATAACTCACTTTGTGTGCATTGGGAAGGGTCCACTTGAAAAATTTCACGAGAAATGCATTCAGGGCCGGGTGTTCAGAATAACAAATTGAATTCTTCATTTGACCCCCCTTGAGTTTTCAACTGCAGAGTTTTCATGTGTGCATTGGGAAGGGTCCACTTGAAAAATTTCACGAGAAATGCATTCAGGGCCGGGTGTTCAGAATAACAAATTGAATTCTTCATATGATCCCCCCCCCCTTGAGTTTTCAACTGCAGAGTTTTCATTTAATTTTTTTACATCTTGTTTTTTTGGCATCTATCCTAAACGTGAGGGGCTCGTCAAGTCAAATGAGTGGCTCCGTTCTGTGGATATGTAGATTTATGAGGGGGGTCATGCATTTGTTTTTCTCAACATGCAGACGTTAGACTGTGCCAGAGTTCAAAATTTCAAATCAGAGCTGTTTATCTCTAAGGTAGAATATGTTTTCCAAAACATACAATGTATAGTTGAGGCCAAAGTCAAAACAAATATGAAGAGCATTCAAGTACTGCAAAATTTTGTTGTGTTCCAATTGTTCGACTTATTTTTAGACTTACAAAGTAAATCAAATATGCCGACATACAAACGCCCGTCGATTTTTCAAAGAACATAAAATCAAGAGTTCTAAAATTGGCATATGATAAATTTTATTATGTGTTTACCAATTAATCAAGTACTTTATCAAATATACAGAACCTTCTGGGAGCAGTGCATTAAAAGCATCTTTTTTTTTAACTCGGTAACATGACACCAACACAAGTTTGGCGTTTCGGGAGACGCTCTCACATCAAGAGTTTGAAGCAACGCTAAAGCTCGGCCTATAACTATTTAAATATCAAGGAAGCAATAGAAACTGGATTCGGTCAGTCGATCTCATATCATAAAACAAATAGAAACTTCAAATCTAGTTAATACCTCGGTCATCAACAAAATTTATGTAAAAATCAGTTCATTTCCTCGGTAGGTACATAAACTTTGGAGGGAAACTCGTGTCAGATAATCAGGTAGCTCATCGACTTGTGGTCTAACGAGTTTTGCCCAAGCAGTTCATAAACCAATTAGTGGAATAATGAGAGTAGTAAAACGAGGAGTAGTTCTTCAGTCATTAAAAATTAGCTAATTATTTCACTTATGCTTGGGCTTTAATAGAGAAATCCAAGAATGTACATGAATACCTACACTGTGCTGTTTTCACATATAATAATGCACTTTCTTCGTTCCAATGGATAGCACGAAGTAGAAATGTGGACAGTTACCTCTAGCATGCAAGTTTACCTGACCAAGATTTGCTTCTGATTACCTACCGAAGTCTAACTAGACATTGCAGCCAAGAAAGAAGATGATACATATTTAAAGCAGGTAAATGAAGTGAACGGAGAAAATAGCGACCGAGATTTCACAATAGTCAAGGGCTCATCCGCGGTTATACACAGGGCTAGGCTAGGCTTGAAAAATGAAAGAAATAATGAACCCCAACCTGGCCTAGCCCTGGATAAAACCACCACCTGATAAATAGGACTCATCTCAAGTCCCAGAAAAGCATGTGAATAGTTGATCCCATGTGATTTTTCACGCGGAATCGAATGGTGCTACTTTTAGCACTCTCTGACTTACATTTGAGAAGTTGCGGGTTCGATACTCCCCTGTGTCAACAAATTTCCCTTTTATTACATTTTTTTTATTTTCTATTTCTTTTCAAATACCTACGTATTCTGCAAATGTAATAGAAAGTCGTGTGATGTTCACACCAGATTTTTACATCTTGCTTTGGCACCTATCCTAAACGTGAGGGGCTCGTCAAGTCAACTCAGTGGCTCCTGGCTCCGTTCTGTGGATATGTAGATTTATGAGGGGGGTCATGCATTTGTTTTCTCAATATGCAGACGTTAGACTTTGCCAGAGTTCAAATCAGAGCTGTTTATCTCTACGGTAGAATATGTTTTCCAAAACATACAATGTATAGTTGAGGCCAAAGTCAAAACAAATATGAAGAGCATTCAAGTATTGCAAAATTTTGTTGTGTTCCAATTGTTCGACTTATTTTTAGACTTACAAAGTAAATCAAATATGCCGACATACAAAAGCCCGTCGATTTTTCAACGAACATAAAATCAAGAGTTCTAAAATTGGCATATGATAAATTTTATTATGTGTTTACCAATTAATCAAGTACTTTATCAAATATACAGAACCTTCTGGGAGCAGTGCATTAAAAGCATCTTTTTTTTTAACTCGGTAACATGACACCAACACAAGTTTGGCGTTTCGGGAGACGCTCTCACATCAAGAGTTTGAAGCAACGCTAAAGCTCGGCCTATAACTATTTAAATATCAAGGAAGCAATAGAAACTGGATTCGGTCAGTCGATCTCATATCATAAAACAAATAGAAACTTCAAATCTAGTTAATACCTCGGTCATCAACAAAATTTATGTAAAAATCAGTTCATTTCCTCGGTAGGTACATAAACTTTGGAGGGAAACTCGTGTCAGATAATCAGGTAGCTCATCGACTTGTGGTCTAACGAGTTTTGCCCAAGCAGTTCATAAACCAATTAGTGGAATAATGAGAGTAGTAAAACGAGGAGTAGTTCTCCAGTCATTAAAAATTAGCTAATTATTTCACTTATGCTTGGGCTTTAATAGAGAAATCCAAGAATGTACATGAATACCTACACTGTGCTGTTTTCACATATAATAATGCACTTTCTTCGTTCCAATGGATAGCACGAAGTAGAAATGTGGACAGTTACCTCTAGCATGCAAGTTTACCTGACCAAGATTTGCTTCTGATTACCTACCGAAGTCTAACTAGACATTGCAGCCAAGAAAGAAGATGATACATATTTAAAGCAGGTAAATGAAGTGAACGGAGAAAATAGCGACCGAGATTTCACAATAGTCAAGGGCTCATCCGCGGTTATACACAGGGCTAGGCTAGGCTTGAAAAATGAAAGAAATAATGAACCCCAACCTGGCCTAGCCCTGGATAAAACCACCACCTGATAAATAGGACTCATCTCAAGTCCCAGAAAACATGGAAACTACATTTTTGGGAATCACAATAATAAGTCCAAGTAATAATATTTCCTGTTGGTTATCTAACACTAAAAAGCCAATAATAATAAACAACATCAATGTGACGTCTCTCTCATTCAATATCAAAATCACCTCACAATCTACATAACTCCATTCCCGGTAAAATCATTGGAGATCATCGGAGTTACCAAGGTGGGTGCAATCATTATGAGATTAGCTACCTAGCTACGTCCTATATCTTATCAGTTATTGATTGGAATTTTCCTTAAACTTCTCAAACTTCAAGGAATTTACCGGAGGGTGTGGTACTGGAATTCTTTCTCTGGCTCTGGATTTAGATCGTCCGCCCATAAGAAGCCAATTTTCCACTTGAATTGAAGGTTTCCCTTTTAATGAAGGTTCTGAGACCTAAATATCCTTTCCTTAAGGGGATTCTGAGACCTAAATTTCTTCAAAACAATTGATAAACTCTGCTCTGTACAAATTTCCAATAGAAAGTAAAAATTGACCCTTTCAGACAGCTGGCTGGGGTAGAGGGACTTTTTAGTCATATTTGAGCAGAACAAACAAGGTCCATTTCATTCTAGTATCTAATTATAGGTATTTCAAGTGCCATGGAGCTTTAACTTCACTTATCGTTCAAATGTCAACGACTGCTCAATGGTTCTAGTGATAACCTCTAGCGCACACTTCCAAGAGCAAATAGTCTCTTCAAATTGACTATCAGAACGGCCATATGTCTAATATTAAATATGACACATACGCTCATTATCAACACAAGAGCCAAAGTTCACAGTGCGTCTGTCTCGCGCTTATCACTACTTGGTATTTCTGAAAAACGATCCCTTATGTTAGTTACACAACAGTGTAATGCTACGACCAAAACTAGGCTCATAGGTTGTCAAGTTTGTATCAACCTATACGTCCTTAATAGCCATGGATCATGGAAGTCCAATTCCATTATCTACCATCTTCATCACATTTTGGGGGTTTGCTTGGATTAGCCTAATATTAATACGCAGACTTGCTCTTACGGGACCGTTTCAATCAACTCCCTAAAATAGCTTTATTAGAGTCTGAGCACGAAACCTGATTGATATAATACCACCCTGGTTGCGTTTTCTTCTTGGAATACGTCAATATGTTTCTAGTAACGATAACTCTTTATTGGCAATACTTCTATTCTTAGCCTAATATTAATACGCAGACTTGCTCTTACGGGACCGTTTCAATCAACTCCCTAAAATAGCTTTATTAGAGTCTGAGCACGAAAGCTGATTGATATAATACCACCCTGGTTGCGTTTTTTTCTTAGAATACGTCAATACGTTTCTAGTAACGATAACTCTTTATTGGCAATACTTCTATTTACAAGACCTGGATCAACAGAGAAAAACCTGTTCCTCTCTCAGGATACCACACAAAATACTGCAATGACTCGACAGAAATGTGCAGCGAATCAAAAACAAATGAAAGAAGTGCGTCATAGCAGAAATCAACGGGGCAACACATTGAAAACAACAATGTTTACAACATGACATGCCGACATACATGCAACAGCATATTTCAAATAATTAGGGACTCCCGACATCATTACAAGTACATAGTAGGAATATTGTTACATAAATACTATACTTGAGTAGGAATCACCATGTATGTAGGTACATAACTCGAGAAGGAATCATCATGTAGGTAGGTACTTAAATGGTAGCTGTGAAATGCCTTAACAAGAAACTCTGTCTTCAATGTTACGGTGATGAATAAAATAATAGTAATTAGCTCCCTATGTACTACACTACTACATAGATGTTTATTTCAATCTTGCGCTAAAAATAAATCTCCGTAATGAGCAATTGCACCTGTTCACCTTGTAGTTGCCCCGGCAACCTGCTGGCCTCTTACTACGTCCACTACAATGTAGTCATATTCATATAGAAGCCATATGGTTCGAGGCTCATCAATATACACTATGCCTATAACTATGTCGTATTCAATTACAATATTATGCTAATATGAGGACTCGCCGATAGTACTAGGTTTACTGTTAGTTTGCTATTGTTTCCCTTTGTGTCACCAATCGATTTGTTCAGGCCTCTTTCTCTGCTGACAAATCGGAACCGAATCGTATCCGGGAGTTCCCATGCGTTATGGAAGAACACAATAGAACAGAAGAAGAGTTCTCGACTGATATCTGAAATTCATAAGTTCGGATATCGTGTCACCTTTTTTGGTTCACCACTCGCTTTAGTAGCTCAAGTGTTCGTATATTCGTAAAAGCTTAACCCATCCTTTAGGGCTATTTTCCCCTACACCTAAGCCTCGGACTGAGCTTTTAGTGCTCACCTGGTAATCACGAGGTCGTGGGTGCTAATCCCAATGACATTTTATCTTGAATTTTTTGAGAATTTGACAATAGTAGTGGCTTTCAGTTGGGGTAGATGAACTTATTCAAGCAGTCAAAAATGCACCAGCATTACTAAATGGACTTTCAGACGGTATAAATAGGCACTAGCATTACTAAATGGACTTATTCATTTACAGGCAAAATAAATATAGGCACCAGCATTAACTGTGTTCTTCCTTCATCATAAAGTGTAAATATTGCTTAGAGACATGGATGGGTCTCTATGTACCTCTCTGCTGCATAATCATGGATTTAATCTTCTTCGCCAAGCATTCCAACCAACTCCAGGTCTTCAGGCTTTGCATTTATTAAATTTACATATTACCGACTAGGTAGTTCTTTACGACTCAATCATTTCACCTTTCCGTGTGTCTATAGAGTACGTCTAGATTCAGCTTTTAGCATATCTATAGTTATACTATGTCTGTGCATAGGAATTCCTTGAGAACATGCTTATCAACTCTCTTGGGTCGAATTAGAGAAATACCACTGTACGAAATTACGAATACACCAAAACCACACGAAATTTTAATCGAAAATGTCTGGCGTTTCAGAGACCTCTGTATTCTGAGTATGTGGTAGCCGCCTCTCTTCTCTTCTTTAGCTATCTGGTCTATGCGAAATGCAAGAGTCATTAATTTAATTCTATTAAAATAGCCTGTCTGATGAAAATAATCTCCAGGGGGCGTTTTACAGGAGTACCTCTAATAGGCAAAAAGTACAGGGTACTGAATAGAGGAAGGCCATTCACTCGGTTATAAAGGGAGGTAAGTAGAGGTACTAATGCGATTAGGGAATGATTGGTGAATACTTGAATAGCTCTGTTCAGACTCTGAACTTCAGGGGTACCATTTTCTCTATCGAAGTTGTAAAATAAGGAGAGAGAAGATATCTTCTTCATGGAAAATACGAAAATTGTCTTCAAATAAACAATTCTCTAACGAGTCTAACGGAATGTATAGCCTAGCCTCCAAACAATTTACAATTTCTTACATAAACCAAAGCAAAGCCTCGTTAGCTCTTCTCTCCTCTTGACAAATCTTCAGAGATCATAATCCTAAACGAGGTACCTTAATGGTTGTGATGAGCGATTAGTTGATTACGTAATCGTACTAATGACCGAATAACACAAGGTAACTCAACTGATGAATGTCTGGAGGTCGGACCGTTCGTTTGGATAACTCGAGAACATTAAATTTAACAAGGTGTCATTTTCTTCTACTACACTGTATAATTACCTACTTCAAAGAAATACAAATATGATAGGAAATATACCCTGTTGCACTATCTCATGAGACGAAAAACAATGTTGAAAAAATAATCGTATTCTCTCTAGTTCAAATCAAGGCGGATAAACAAGCCGATAATTGTGACAAACAGAACAATTAAAAGTGTTTGTGTTATTGCATCTAAGTTCAGTATATTGTTCAGGAAAATCCAGACCCAACCCAGTTAGTATCGATGCTGACAATTTCTTGATCCGGAAAAAAACTGGACTAAATTATATTCAACTCTTCCCAGTTTACCTCCGAATTTCACGTCTTGACAATGTCTTCAATAATGTAGGCATTTAGAGGGTTAGTCATTTCAAGAATGTCTACCATTTGACATTTAGGATAGGTATACAGTATACACAGATAAAATTTACTTACAGTAGAATATTTTGACTTAGTAGACATTCTAGCAGCTAGCTTGTCTCTGTGTTATTACTGTTACTAGTTATTAGACAGAACAGCATTCTCTTCAGATTGCTAGGTTTGAAAAGAATGTCAATTAACAGATTTTTATTATTTATTTATCATTAAGTATGACTATTCTTCTTCTGTCGAAATGACAAATCACAATATTCTAGCCTGCTCACTCTAAAAATTATTCCAAGTAATTTTTGCATTCTTACCTAATAATAAATTAAATTTCAATTTCGATTTTAATCATTTTAGATTGCTGTGCCTGACCTAGGTTTATCAAATGTCATTAGTCCGGTATTTTCCCATGAATGTCAACATTAGACCAAGTCTAGAGAGTCTAGAATCACTTCTGTACACGAGAACCTCTGTAAGTTCTCAAAAACAATTACTTGCTTACAACGTTTTGTGATACTCGTATAAGTTACAATGCGCTAAAATTTACTTACAGTAGAATATTTTGACTTAGTAGACATTCTAGCAGCTAGCTTGTCTCTGTGTTATTACTGTTACTAGTTATTAGACAGAACAGCATTCTCTTCAGATTGCTAGGTTTGAAAAGAATGTCAATTAACAGATTTTTATTATTTATTTATCATTAAGTATGACTATTCACTATTCTTCTTCTGTCGAAATGACAAATCACAATATTCTAGCCTGCTCACTCTAAAAATTATTCCAAGTAATTTTTGCATTCTTACCTAATAATAAATTAAATTTCAATTTCGATTTTAATCATTTTAGATTGCTGTGCCTGACCTAGGTTTATCAAATGTCATTAGTCCGGTATTTTCCCATGAATGTCAACATTAGACCAAGTCTAGAGAGTCTAGAATCACTTCTGTACACGAGTACCTCTGTAAGTTCTCAAAAACAATTACTAGCTTACAATATTTTGTAATACTCGTATAAGTTACAATGCGCAAAAAGCACTGATATCCCCCAAAAATACTCTTCGTGGTAAAAAGTTACCCGCCAAGTCTAAAGCCGAAAAAAAGTTGTGAAATCCCAGACTTGATATTCGTATTGATTAACACATTGTAAAACCAAACTTCTCACATAGTAACATGAGAGCACGATGTAGGCAGAAAGATGTAATGTGGTCGCATATAATCGCCAGATATGGAGTTTCTCGAAGGTTTTGTAACATCTAATTTATACATCAATGTTTGTGGCTAGGATCTCACAGTATCGATTTCTCATGTAATGCGATAACGATGAGAGATTCACCACTTCTGTGGTCATTGGTGATGATCTGTGCTAGATCAATATGAGGACAGGCTTCAGGTTTGTGGGGTTTTAGGTTTTCGGTTTCGGGAAAAGGTTTCTTCTAAAGTCTAACTCCAGGAAGATATCTTCAGAAGTCACGTTGTTGGTGAGTTTGTTCCCATTCTTATATCTTCAATTTGTTTCCATAGATTGATAATACTAACTTGCTCTTCTATCTCCATCTTATTTGTAACCTAATTTTGAAGTATGTGTCAGAGAAATGATTTCCTTCAAATTCCCGGATACCTCTGTAGATTCACCACTTCTGTGGTCATTGGTGATGATCTGTGCTAGATCAATATGAGGACAGGCTTCAGGTTTGTGGGGTTTTAGGTTTTCGGGAAAAGGTTTCTTCTAAACTCCAGGAAGATATCTTCAGAAGTCACGTTGTTGGAGAGTTTGTTCCCATTCTTATGTCTTCAATTTGTTTCCATAGATTGATAATACTTACTTGCTCTTCTATTTCCATCTTCTTTGCAACCTAATTTTGAAGTATGTGTCAGAGAAATGATTTCCTTCAAATTCCCAGTCATGACCTAATCAAAGCCCTCGCTTAACATCGCCCTGGTAACAAAGATGTTTTGTGGATTCTCTATGATAGGATACCTCTGTGTTAGGATCATTCTAGATGTCTCTGTAACCTAGCTCTGTGGTTACAAGATAATCTGTCACGCTTGATTGGTTCTGTGGAATTTAATCGCGGTATAACGAGCTGCAAATTGATTAAAAACATTGTGACAGTTTCACCATGGAGCGCAATTCAGGGAGTCCGAGGTTAGGAGGTTGGCTTCACCGCTAATTTCGTCTGACAAAGTACGTTCTTATTATAAGTAGGCAATTAAATTTTACCTTATATCCATTATCTTACCTTAATTTCAGACTGTAAAATCAAGAATTTGCCGTCATTGTATTAGTACACTAGGCAGAGGTACTGATAAGTTGATAACATAGTTGGTAAAGCAAGGAATGCGTTTAATTGCACAATTAGGAAGAAGGTGCTTCATACATTACGAATATTTAAATTTTAATCTCATCATTCCCGCTCATTTTAAACTAGCATTTTCCTCTATAACTACTTATCTAGTCGTAGTTACCTATAAATTACCTGTCAAGTGGATTCGGAACTAAATAGATAGAGCTCGTAAGTACTTACATCCAATATGGGTAACAAACAATTTTATTTTTCGAATAATTTAAAAATAATAATTACCTAGGTACCTCTAGAAACATAAAATAAAGAAATCAACTTTCTTCTTTTACTATGACACTTTTACCACTCAATTGGGGCCGACGTACTGAAATAAAGGAATCAACTAGATACCATTTTGTGCAAAATTATCACCTTACTTACTTAATTTCCGTGTCCTCTTCTTTCTCATCAAATCTTTCTTCCCCAGTAATTTGAGACGTAAATTGCCCTGAAATTAACTACCTCTAATCCTATAAAGTACCCAGTAGAGCTAATACATGGCGCACAGTCATCACTACCATTACAAACTGCCTTATAAGGGGAGAAAACGCCCATGTTGCTGAAAAAGTGAGCCAAGAAGCGTTTTGAGGTCGTAATGTCGTAAATTCTGACGCTTTTGAAAGTGAGAACACTATTCATCATTTGTGACTCACGAACCGACGATACCTACCACTTATCTAACAGTATCACACGGTTCATTTGATATGCTACAAAAGGAGTATCATTACGAAGAACATTTGCCAGAACATTAGCACAATGCATCGAAATGGTGTTGCATCACAAGAGACTGGTTCCGAAATATTTTCTGACGGTTTATTTTTCGCGATATCTCAAGTGCTGGCGTCAGTCTAGGGTCTGAAAAACTGCATTCTCTCTGAGGTGCCATTATGATCACAGCTAGCATTAGTCTATGTGGTTGTAAATACTATTTACAGAAGATGAGTTTGAGAGAGTTATGCAAAGTCAAGGGTGAGTATTTCTCTTTTGAGGCGATTAACACCAATATTTGAACGTCCACAAAACACACAGCTGTCAATAGTAAATCATTGTCAATCATTGAGGTCAAATCCACAGAGCTATTCCGGCTTTCCCCGTCAAAATCGAGAGAAATGAGCCCACTAGTACCACAACTAGGTTGGGTACGTGGAATTCCAATAGCCATCAGTTATATAATCGAATACGGTTTCCAGTGCATGCATTTCATTGGACTACTTTTTCGAAACATGCATATTAACATCGGAGTTCAAAATCCCTGAGTCATAAAGGTACAAACACTCAAAAATTCAACACAAAATGCATTTATGTAAATAATTCGTTCCGTAGTATTCCAGAACGGGGAGAGAAAGGTGATTTGGGTTACGAAATATTCAAATGAAGATAAATTTTTACTATAACGCAGTGTTGCCATACGGTACGGGGCGGTTAATAACCTCTGAGTTTGCAACGCTGTGCACAGTGTGATATGTGGGACATTTTACGTACATGGGACATTTGTAGACTGGGACATGGGTAGATAGTGTAGATTGTATATTACATACTATTAGGCACTGTAGGTTATAATTAACATTAAGTGATGATGGTTTAATGATCGACTATGTTTCATGTGATAATCCAGTTTTCTCTTCTTCCGAGTATGATATCAATCTAAAGCTTGAAAAATTATACCATCAACTGATAAGTGTGAATGAAGAAAAAAGCTGACAGTCCTGAAAGTTTTCTCACCAGTACCATCTACCCGTTCCACTTTAACAGTTTACCTGTTGTTGAACCTAACATGAGAACCACAGTATACAATCCACTTGTTTAACTGGTTGTTAATCCTATCAAATCCTTGGGATGAAAACATAAATAATTTATCAAACCAACTAATAATGATTTATGCTACAAAAGGAGTATCATTACGAAGAACATTTGCCAGAACATTAGCACAATGCATCGAAATGGTGTTGCATCACAAGAGACTGGTTGCGAAATATTTTCTGACGGTTTATTTTTCGCGATGATATCTCAAGTGCTGGCGTCAGTCTAGGGTCTGAAAAACTGCATTCTCTCTGAGGTGCCATTATGATCACAGCTAGCATTAGTCTATGTGGTTGTAAATACTATTTACAGAAGATGAGTTTGAGAGAGTTATGCAAAGTCAAGGGTGAGTATTTCTCTTTTGAGGCGATTAACACCAATATATGAACGTCCACAAAACACACAGCTGACACCGTGTAAGCCTGTAAGTCAAAGGTTTGTCAGCCTTAAGGTTCAACAACCTTCAGTACAAACAATCCAAGCAAACATCAAAGGCTAAACTGCTACGAGTGAACAAAAGGTGACAAATATAGTGACGTATAGGGGGTACCACTGGTACCACATATCGGATATACTGGTATCTAACAATTGGCAAACATAAGCCTTTGTACGTCTAAATCTAAATGCTCAATTTTACTGTCACTTATACGGGATATTTTTATATTTAGAAAATCTGATTGGATACCTAATTATTGAAAAAAAAAAAAAAAAAAA
>NW_007377449.1:625147-633215 GCF_000475195.1 Diaphorina citri | reverse complement strand
CCTAAGGATACGGTGTCTGTATCATATTGATAATCTATACGATTTTCCGACTAGATCTGCATGAGATACTGTGTGCCTTTCACTTTATCTAACTCAGCATTACTTGATGGATCGAGCCATACTACATTTAAAATTATCTTACGTTCGGACTTCTGGACCTCAACCAACTTACGACGCGTTCCACCACCACGGTAACTAATACGTCGCTCTCAATGTATCTCTGGGTAGGTACAGAGATTCGTTATAGAATTGTGAAATACTACTTCCCTTCTTGTGTCAATTACGACCACGGATATAAATAAAACGGACATTACTTATTCAGGTAAATCATTACGATCACCGGAATAAATATGGCAGGACTTCAGTAAATCATTACGACCACGTAAAAACTGACGAACTTATTCAAGTAGATGGGGTTTGCAACTTTCGTGAATGATAACAGTTTAGAGTTTTAAGTCTAAGTTTTACAGTAACCCTAATCGGTGGGTGCTGAAGCACCCTATGGTCCACTCGTGATTTTCGAGCCAGGGAATCCCGAATCACATCCCCTTTTATAGGCGATTCCTACCCAATTCGAAAATGCTTATATGCTTGTGAACCGATGAATTTCGCTCACCACTGGTTTTTCCACTTGCTATTCAGGCTTGAATACTTAAAGTACATAGTCAGCTCCCCTTGAGAAGCAGAGACAAGATAACACAAGAGAAGTATTGCGTACCCTTGAGGGCCTATAGGCTAAGCCAAGGCTAAACAGTCGTCTCTTTCTCCGGCACTTGTTTAGCTAACCACTGTGTTTCCCCTTTGTTATCGTTTGATTGTCATTGGGATCATGAATAGCCGCTCCAGGAGTATAATCGTATATAACATTAACTTATTCTGTATCAATATCCCGTATCACTATATAACCTACTCGGAGCTTGGTATACCGAAGTATATACTATACTGATGTAACCATCACGGCACAGTTCTCCGGTCGGTATCATCAATCTTTTTACACATTTCGGACTCTATGTTCGTTTCCGAATTGAGTGAAATATAAAGATAGGGCCAGTGAATACGAGTCTGGATGTATCCAGATAGTCCGCCAGACAAGCGGCCGTACCTAAACGGATGACAGTATTGCTATGCTTAGTTTGATTTGAGAACATGCTTATCAACTCTCTTGGGTCGAATTAGAGAAATACCACTGTACGAAATTACGAATACACCAAAACCACACGAAATTTTAATCGAAAATGTCTGGCGTTTCAGAGACCTCTGTATTCCGAGTTCCGAGTATGTGGTAGCCGCCTCTCTTCTCTTCTTTAGCTATCTGGTCTATGCGAAATGCAAGAGTCATTAATTTAATTCTATTAAAATAGCCTGTCTGATGAAAATAATCTCGAGGGGGCGTTTTACAGGAGTACCTCTAATAGGCAAAAAGTACAGGGTACTGAATAGAGGAAGGCCATTCACTCGGTTATAAAGGGAGGTAAGTAGAGGTACTAATGCGATTAGGGAATGATTGGTGAATACTTGAATAGCTCTGTTCAGACTCTGAACTTCAGGGGTACCATTTTCTCTATCGAAGTTGTAAAATAAGGAGAGAGAAGATATCTTCTTCATGGAAAATACGAAAATTGTCTTCAAATAAACAATTCTCTAACGAGTCTAACGGAATGTATAGCCTAGCCTCCAAACAATTTACAATTTCTTACATAAACCAAAGCAAAGCCTCGTTAGCTCTTCTCTCCTCTTGACAAATCTTCAGAGATCATAATCCTAAACGAGGTACCTTAATCTTACATAAACCAAAGCAAAGCCTCGTTAGCTCTTCTCTCCTCTTGACAAATCTTCAGAGATCATAATCCTAAACGAGGTACCTTAATGGTTGTGATGAGCGATTAGTTGATTACGTAATCGTACTAATGACCGAATAACACAAGGTAACTCAACTGATGAATGTCTGGAGGTCGGACCGTTCGTTTGGATAACTCGAGAACATTAAATTTAACAAGGTGTCATTTTCTTCTACTACACTGTATAATTACCTACTTCAAAGAAATACAAATATGATAGGAAATATACCCTGTTGCACTATCTCATGAGACGAAAAACAATGTTGAAAAAATAATCGTATTCTCTCTAGTTCAAATCAAGGCGGATAAACAAGCCGATAATTGTGACAAACAGAACAATTAAAAGTGTTTGTGTTATTGCATCTAAGTTCAGTATATTGTTCAGGAAAATCCAGACCCAACCCAGTTAGTATGGATGTTGACAATTTCTTGATCCGGAAAAAACTGCACTAAATTATATTCAACTCTTCCCAGTAGGTAAATAAAATCTGTAGAGTTCCAAGAGAAATGGTTCAGGCTGGCTCCGAGTTTCACGTCTTGACAATGTCTTCAATAATGTAGGCATTTAGAGGGTTAGTCATTTCAAGAATGTCTACCATTTGACATTTAGGATAGGTATACAGTATACACAGATAAAATTTACTTACAGTAGAATATTTTGACTTAGTAGACATTCTAGCAGCTAGCTTGTCTCTGTGTTATTACTGTTACTAGTTATTAGACAGAACAGCATTCTCTTCAGATTGCTAGGTTTGAAAAGAATGTCAATTAACAGATTTTTATTATTTATTTATCATTAAGTATGACTATTCACTATTCTTCTTCTGTCGAAATGACAAATCACAATATTCTAGCCTGCTCACTCTAAAAATTATTCCAAGTAATTTTTGCATTCTTACCTAATAATAAATTAAATTTCAATTTCGATTTTAATCATTTTAGATTGCTGTGCCTGACCTAGGTTTATCAAATGTCATTAGTCCGGTATTTTCCCATGAATGTCAACATTAGACCAAGTCTAGAGAGTCTAGAATCACTTCTGTACACGAGTACCTCTGTAAGTTCTCAAAAACAATTACTAGCTTACAATATTTTGTAATACTCGTATAAGTTACAATGCGCAAAAAGCACTGATATCCCCCAAAAATACTCTTCGTGGTAAAAAGTTACCCGCCAAGTCTAAAGCCGAAAAAAAGTTGTGAAATCCCAGACTTGATATTCGTATTGATTAACACATTGTAAAACCAAACTTCTCACATAGTAACATGAGAGCACGATGTAGGCAGAAAGATGTAATGTGGTCGCATATAATCGCCAGATATGGAGTTTCTCGAAGGTTTTGTAACATCTAATTTATACATCAATGTTTGTGGCTAGGATCTCACAGTATCGATTTCTCATGTAATGCGATAACGATGAGAGATTCACCACTTCTGTGGTCATTGGTGATGATCTGTGCTAGATCAATATGAGGACAGGCTTCAGGTTTGTGGGGTTTTAGGTTTTCGGTTTCGGGAAAAGGTTTCTTCTAAAGTCTAACTCCAGGAAGATATCTTCAGAAGTCACGTTGTTGGTGAGTTTGTTCCCATTCTTATATCTTCAATTTGTTTCCATAGATTGATAATACTAACTTGCTCTTCTATCTCCATCTTATTTGTAACCTAATTTTGAAGTATGTGTCAGAGAAATGATTTCCTTCAAATTCCCGGATACCTCTGTATTAGGATCATTCTAGATGTCTCTGTAACCTAGCTCTGTGGTTACAAGATAATCTGTCACGCTTGATTGGTTCTGTGGAATTTAATCGCGGTATAACGAGCTGCAAATTGATTAAAAACATTGTGACAGTTTCACCATGGAGCGCAATTCAGGGAGTCCGAGGTTAGGAGGTTGGCTTCACCGCTAATTTCGTCTGACAAAGTACGTTCTTATTATAAGTAGGCAATTAAATTTTACCTTATATCCATTATCTTACCTTAATTTCAGACTGTAAAATCAAGAATTTGCCGTCATTGTATTAGTACACTAGGCAGAGGTACTGATAAGTTGATAACATAGTTGGTAAAGCAAGGAATGCGTTTAATTGCACAATTAGGAAGAAGGTGCTTCATACATTACGAATATTTAAATTTTAATCTCATCATTCCCGCTCATTTTAAACTAGCATTTTCCTCTATAACTACTTATCTAGTCGTAGTTACCTATAAATTACCTGTCAAGTGGATTCGGAACTAAATAGATAGAGCTCGTAAGTACTTACATCCAATATGGGTAACAAACAATTTTATTTTTCGAATAATTTAAAAATAATAATTACCTAGGTACCTCTAGAAACATAAAATAAAGAAATCAACTTTCTTCTTTTACTATGACACTTTTACCACTCAATTGGGGCCGACGTACTGAAATAAAGGAATCAACTAGATACCATTTTGTGCAAAATTATCACCTTACTTACTTAATTTCCGTGTCCTCTTCTTTCTCATCAAATCTTTCTTCCCCAGTAATTTGAGACGTAAATTGCCCTGAAATTAACTACCTCTAATCCTATAAAGTACCCAGTAGAGCTAATACATGGCGCACAGTCATCACTACCATTACAAACTGCCTTATAAGGGGAGAAAACGCCCATGTTGCTGAAAAAGTGAGCCAAGAAGCGTTTTGAGGTCGTAATGTCGTAAATTCTGACGCTTTTGAAAGTGAGAACACTTGTACTTTTTTTTTTTTTTTTTTTTTTTTTTTTTTATGCCACCAATATCTTTACATATCAGCCTACAACAATCAAGCACAAAAAGTACCTACCTAGATAAAAGTCAAATAAAACAATCAAACAAATATGTAATCCCAAATCCTCAAGAAACCAATTTGTTCTCTGCATCCGATCTTACTCCATAGCAGAGGAAGTAATAGATGAAATCTCGGGGTACCTAGTCGAAAACAATTCCATTGAGGATTTGAATGAATATCTTATCAGCTATGCAAGAATACCAGAACATTCTATGCCATACCACACAGTACTCGCTAAGATATTTGGTATAGTCGCTGCTAACTCAACCATCCTACCAAATACCAATGAATGCTGTCTGGTTTATAAATCTCCCTGTGATGTGTTCCACTCACTTTCACCTGTTATCACGAAGGTATGCCAGGAATTCAGCCCGATATATTGCACTCGAACACAGCTTACAATGAGTTCAATGAAGTACTTTGTGCTTAAGTGTTTTATCTGTGATGTTATTTTTAGAATATATAACATAAAGTAAACACAACTTTGAATGAAATGTTCTTACGTTCACCTCAACAACGTGGAGACACGTTTTAGCTTTCAGAAGCACTATCGAAATCACCATGTTCAGTTTCATCATGGGATTGGTCAACTGCACTGTTAAAATCTTGAAATACCAGAGGTTCACAGTTCACTCGAATCAGAAAACCAACATTCTTACTTAATGAACAATTCAGACGAACAAAATTCATGCAAGTATTAATGAGAGAAAAAAAAAATAATAATAATAATAATAAAAAACCATTTTGTAGTCATACCTACTAAGCTAGCACACTAGCTACGAGATTTGCATTGAGCAACATTAGTAATTAATTTTGAAAAGTATCGCTGTGGTCAAAAGAATCACACTTTTCAGTTTGTTGATGAGTTGACTATTCAGTCAATGAGTGATCCTTAAACATGTAACTTACTCTTTGACTCTCTATATAGGTACAGTCCTTTTCCTTCTTTCCAGAAGACTACTCAGTAACTGAGTGATCCTAAAACATGTAACTCACTCAGCTCCCTATAGATAACGCTTGATTGGTTCTGTGGAATTTAATCGCGGTATAACGAGCTGCAAATTGATTAAAAACATTGTGACAGTTTCACCATGGAGCGCAGTTCAGGGAGTCCGAGGTTAGGAGGTTGGCTTCACCGCTAATTTTGTCTGACAAAGTACGTTCTTATTATAAGTAGGTAATTAAATTTTACCTTATATCCATTAAGTATCTTATCCTATAGATAGGTATGTAGAGATGGAGTCACACTCATTGACTGAGTAGTTCACTGGAAAGAGTAGTTCTTTTCCATAACTCACTCTTTGTACATCCCTGGCTCAATTTTGATTCCCAGGTTCAGATGGAGTTCATTTTCGATTCCTAGAGTTCATTGTCACTGACTTGTTATTTGTTATTAATGATAGTGCTCCCTCAATTGCAATGACGCACGGTAGGTAATTGCTTCAAAATTTCCAGCATTCAAGATAAAGTGTAATTATTGTGTACATTAATTTGAATATGTTTACCTGTTATTAACTGTGTTTAAAAGGTGTGTTATGCGTTGGCTCAGAGCGTTACCCCTATAGGGATATGTCTAATATATGAGATCTCAAAATAAGCGAGGGTGAGTGCACTCTGCGTGAATCAAGGGCAATGTAAATGTAAAACATGTATGAGTGCTATGTAAAACAGAGAAGACTTATACAGTGTGATATGTGGGACATTTTACGTACATGGGACATTTGTAGACTGGGACATGGGTAGATAGTGTAGATTGTATATTACATACTAGGCACTGTAGGTTATAATGGACAAACAGAACAATTAAAAGTGTTTGTGTTATTGCATCTAAGTTCAGTATATTGTTCAGGAAAATCCAGACCCAACCCAGTTAGTATCGATGCTGACAATTTCTTGATCCGGAAAAAAACTGGACTAAATTATATTCAACTCTTCCCAGTTTACCTCCGAATTTCACGTCTTGACAATGTCTTCAATAATGTAGGCATTTAGAGGGTTAGTCATTTCAAGAATGTCTACCATTTGACATTTAGGATAGGTATACACAGATAAAATGAAGAAGGTGAACGTGTGGAAGCGGCTGCGAAATCCATGGTTATCATTCTGAAAGCAGAAACCGAGGTACATTAGTTGACAGTGAAAACTACGAGGATATATAGGGAGGACAGAGAAAATAATGAGAAAAAAAAAAAGATTTTGACAGTAAAAGACTAGGATATAGTCGAAATGGAACGGTAAGTTTTACAGAAATAAGGTGAAATAGCAGACAGGAACTTGTCCAGATCCCGTCTCTCTTCGGGGGTCAGTTTGGTACCAGTGGACATTTTCATTTTTGAAATTCTTTTATGTACAACTTGATGGATTTGAAAAATTGATGTTTCTCAACTTTCAAGTTATTTTTTAATGTGTATGGTACTGTGTATTGTTTTAAACAAAATGTTAGAGATGCCAAATTTTGAATTCGGCAATCTTCAAGTATACAAGTTATAGGCACAATGATCGCGTTAAAACAAAATTGTTTACGTTAAAAATTAACAAAAGAGATTCAACTAGTCACTTTACAAACGAACTTTTTAGCTTTTTCGATTTTTTTGTTACCTTTTTAGTTTTTTAAAACAAATTTAACTTGTAAAATGGTTATTAGAAACCGTCTATAACAACTCCTGCCAGGGAACGACACAAATGACTCTAAAGGAATCACACATCAAGAGTTTCTTCTTAAACAAAAGCATGGTGGAATTGGACATGGATGTGAAATGAGAGCTGGATGCAGCGGTAGAGTTGCTGAAGAAACTAGAAGACGAAGAAGGTGAACAGTTTACCTGTTGTTGAACCTAACATGAGAACCACAGTATACAATCCACTTGTTTAACTGGTTGTTAATCCTATCAAATCCTTGGAATAAAAACATAAATAATTTATCAAACCAACTAATAATGATTTAATTAAATAAATGAATGAATAAATAGCTGGAATTGGCCATCACTTACCCAAACATCCTTGTTAGAAGCGGGGTTGCATTTCGTGTAGACTTTGGCACCCAGGCGGGATTCTACAATGATGACCGCGGATTTGAGAGCCAAAAATTTGGCGAACTTGTCCAGATCCCGTCTCTCTTCGGGGGTCAGTTTGGTACCAGTGGACATTTTCATTTTTGAAATTCTTTTATGTACAACTTGAAACTTTACACGAAAATAACAAATTTGTAAGTAACGATAGGAAAGATGGATTTGAAAAATTGATGTTTCTCAACTTTCAAGTTATTTTTTAATGTGTATGGTACTGTGTATTGTTTTAAACAAAATGTTAGAGATGCCAAATTTTGAATTCGGCAATCTTCAAGTATACAAGTTATAGGCACAATGATCGCGTTAAAACAAAATTGTTTACGTTAAAAATTAACAAAAGAGATTCAACTAGTCACTTTACAAACAAACTTTTTA